>NC_056729.1:1153967321-1154149821 GCF_019279795.1 Protopterus annectens | reverse complement strand
AGTGGGGAGAGGGACATACTCCTTGCTGTTAGCATGTTCAGTGTCATCCACATCGCAGACTGCATATATAGCATTGTGTGGTTGTGCCTATCCTTTCTTGGTGGGATTACATGTGCAACAGATGTGTTACCTGCAGAGAGACAAACCTCCATGTGTACAGTCTTGTACCTGTACTGCATCCAAACCAAAGGCTCTGTGTGTTGTACCCAGCCATGGCATGTGTACCACCCACTACACTTACTGGTGTCCACTGTAGAAGGCCTGCTGACACCACTACACCCATCAGCCATGTAGCACATGGACAAACACAACACAATCAGAATAGATAATGGTGACAACAATACAATATTGTTAATTACAGCTATGATGCATCATGACTGCACAGCTACACCTTCCAAGATATTAGCATTTCACTTTACTGCTGACAACATGCTACACATCATTCCATTGCTACACTACTGTACAGTCACCCTGTGCATCAGCACCATGTTAGCCTGCCCCTGTATCGATGTTACGGATGTCAGGGAGTGGAACAGGTATCATCATATGCACAGGGTATGTTGTTGGTTTGCCAGAGGCCTAGGCTGAGCCATACAATTGACATGTGTGTGTGTATGTGTGTGTGTGTGTGTGTGTGTGTGTGTGTGTGTGTGTGAGGGGGCTGAGTACTGTTACAGGCCACTGGTGATGTCATGTGTGCAGGTATGTGGTTGCCCTAGGTTTGTTGTTTATGTGTGTGTGTCTGCATGCACACAGTTCCATCACGTGGCTGCCCTATACAGGTAATTGTGAGACAGCTGCAGACTGTACCTTGCAAGGTTTGCAGTTCACAATTTCTGGCCACAGACACGGAACCTGTGCCTGGCAGGAGTGCTACAGGCAGTATCAGGTACAAAGCCAGATCGAGTACTGTTCCCCGAGGTTGACAGATGTCCACTGGATCCAGGTCTCTCCTAGGACTGACCAGGGCCATGTGCACATGGTTTGCTATGACAGTCTGTGGACAGCACCCCCCCCACAGTGCTGGGGCTCGTTCTGCCACTACGGGAGCGGCTGTGACTTGTGGGACATCCACGGTGACCTCCAGCTGCTGGTGTTGCTGGCATACATCCATGTGTCCATCACAACCGTCCCGCCCTGCCTGATGCATGGACATGACATTGTGGATGAGATCCAATGTCTCACCCCACCATCTATCCATGACCTCACTGTAATTATGGATGGCACCTGCTAGGTCACGGATGCTATCAGTTACAGAGGTGTGATGAGCCCTCTGTGCCCTTAGACCCTGCCTGGTGTACCGTTCCATTCATGCCTGTGCCTCCATGACAGCCTGGAACATGTGTGGTTGATATAGATGTGGCACGTCTGCCAGGGGTATGATGACCAGCAGTGCTCCAACGATCAACCCTGAGCATCTGCCTATGTGATACCCCACCAGACATCTGGCTATGGCTGCTGTGTCCTGATACACGTGAGATAGATACCACACTGTCCTGGCAAATGCCAACCATAGACTGTCCCTCAGCTAAGGCCAATGGTGATGAGGTATGTAGAGGCAGTGTGACTGTGTGCGTGGATGGGATGAATATGTGTGGGATGTCAATTGCTGGTCCAGCGGCAGCCTCCGATGATCCTTCCTGTGCCTCAACATACCTATCCTCATGGTCACTGTCTGTATCAGTGACATCAGATTCCCAGCGGGGGGGACCCAGCCCCACCTCGACACTGGTGAGGGGAAAACAGGGAACAGACTGCAAGACCTGTACATCACCACTAAACAGTACATACACAGACACACACACATACACACACACATGTGTGTGCAGACATGGCCACATACACAGACATAAACACATGCAGTCGACATACATGGCAACCCATACACTCCACCAGACAGCACCTACAGACAGCTCCCGCACATCCATAACACACACACAGTAGCAGGTGAGTATCACACACAAACCTGTAATTACACACATGTCAGTATGCAGGACATGTGGCACTCAATAGCATGCAGTGCAACTTTAGTTAATCCCCGTTACCAACATTATACATGGCTGTGATGCATGGCTTCTGTTAGTAGGTGATGGCCCTCCCCCTGGAACTCACTGCACCCATGTCCACAGCATTGTTGTGCATCTGTTCAGCACCCTGGCATGTACTGTGCACCATACCTCACAGGTGTACACACCATTGCAGGATGTGTATCTGTGTGTCAGTTGTGTTTCCGCTGCTACTCACAGCCTCTGTGTGTTTCTGGATTACATGTGGACACATGTTTAGTAAATGCTTGATGTGTATTCACAGATGTCATCATCAGTGCTGCATGCATGAGTGATAGACTACCATTAGACAAACCACAGACACAATATACTGTACCTATGGTGAGTGTAGAGACCATTATTGAGCTCTGGCTGATGTTGCCTGTGGTACATATAGGTTCATAGGTGAGTACTTGTCTATTGGTCCTGGGGCCTAAATATGCCTAGCCACAGAGGTTCCCAGCCATGCACCACCCACTAATGTTATTCCCCTGTGCCTCTGTGAGGCTGTGGCACAGACATACTACCCAGGGTGAATTCCCCATTTCCCATCCAGTTGTCAAGTGTTTTTGTAAAGAGGGCCAATGAATAGAATTGCCTGACATGTATGGGTAGTCCATTCCAGAGTGTGGGAATTCCCCAGGACAGGGCCCTATCCCTCCACTGTGTTATTTGTAATGTGTTGATAAGGTTTAGGACCCTGGAGCATGTGTCTGCAGAGGGAGTGGGATGTATTTATGTGTAGCATGTTCAACTGCTCTGTGTATGACATAGCTGTGTATGTTGGGCAGATGTCAGCTGTGCCTGGGCAATGCACACTGGAGTGTAGTCACAGTTGTCTGAGATGGACTGTGTATTGCATGTGTTTGAGGCTGGTAATCCCATTAATGAGGTGTGTGCTCTGTCAGTGCACATGTACTGCATGCATTATGGGTAGGTGTGTTAGATGTGTACATGGCCTACACCTTAGCTATGACATGCACAGTGAATTGCTAAGCATAACCTTAAACCATACTCACCAGCATCCGGCCGCTGCCTTGCTGGTATCCCAGAGGTACCTACAGTGAGATGAGATAGAGTTGATGTCAGTGGCCACAGCTGTGGCATTGCTACAGGGTGGCTGCACTATTACAGTACAACAACAGCTGAAGGCCACAGTACTACAGATTATGCATTACTGCTTATCAGTACTACACAGCAACAGACCCCACATCTCACATATGCATGATCTACCTGTACAGATGCATACACTACAGTAGTCTACTGATATGCCCTGGAACCTTACCTTCATGCTCCATCTTTGGTGTGTGTGTAGCACCCACCTCCATGGTTGTATAAGTCTGTAGCTCTTGTTGGCGGGCAGGTACTACCAGGCTCAGGAGCAGCTCCTCCACTCTGGTGAGGTGTGGATGGATGTTATGGCCCCCCCACTTTTTCAAGGTGGTCACCCCGCATGGCAGCGGCATGGCGACGTACATGGCGGAGCAGGTCACTACAATGGTGGTGGACCTGCTCATATGTACGGCTGTGCATCCCCACCTCATGCACCCTGCGGACCACATCATTCCACATGGATGTTCACTCCTGCGGGTCCTGGCTTGTCCTTGAGAACAACAGTTGGTAGTCCTGGATGATGTTGGTGATTATAATGTCATCCTCAGCGGCACGGTAGGTGGGATTCCTCGGGTGCGCCATACTCCCTGAAAGACATAATTATGGAAATATGTCTGAGCAACTCATACGGCAAGTTTAACATAATACAATACACATATCAGTCTCCCGCCACCAAATCAGCTCCATCTTAATGTTCACATAACACTAGTGGTATGTCTCTGGTATATGTACCATTGGGTCATATATTGTATTGTACAACACTTTCTGCTATGTCTTTGCTGACATGCTCCCTGTGGGGACACTAGAGTTGCTGGGCTGTTACAGAGTATTTCACCTGCATGCCATTGTCACTGCCACTATGTTTCCACATATGCATGTGGTATGCCTGCTATGTGATTGCTGCCATTCTGTAATATTGGGGATATCTATGCATGCTCAAATAACACCTCCACTCCACCAAATAACTCTGTAATAACACAGCCAAAGTCCACCTGCTATACAATGAAGGGTACCCTCCTACAAACTCTTCAAAGAATGCAAAATACAGTCCAAACTGCTCCAAGTAATCCAAGAAAGTCACGTATCACCAAAACTGAAAAATTTCATTTAATAGGGACATCGAAAACTCCACAAAACAACAAAAACATACACATGGATTGAGCGCGCTTTCTTCTATAAACATTCTGAAGAAGTCTAAATGTTTATAGACGAAAGCGCGCTCAATCCATGTGCATGTTTTTGTTGTTTTGTGGAGTTTTCAATGTCCCTATTAAATGAAATTTTTCAGTTTTGGTGATACGTGACTTTCTTGGATTACTTGGAGCAGTTTGGACTGTATTTTGCATTCTTTGAAGAGTTTGTAGGAGGGTACCCTTCATTGTATAGCAAGCAGACTTTGGCTGTGATATCTATGCATGCTGTTGGACATGTTCTGGGATTGTGTGGACTATTACAACCCACATATGTTCCATGACAGTTACACACCAGTATGTGTAGGGGTTATTTGCCAGCAGGAACACCACTCCCACCTAATGTGCACATGTTACCAGTCCACATCACATCCGTGACCCACCATGGAACCTCATTATCTACTGTTCTGGCACTATCTTCATGTGGAACCACCTCAAAGGATGGTGCCACCCCCCCCACCCATGGAGCACACACAGACATATGTCTGTCACCCAGTTAGGTCCAGGGTCTTGTGCACAGGGAGCTCCAAAGAGACATGGGGTATGTGCTACATCACCTGGAGGCATGCAGTACACATACATAGGGTTCGACATGTATGTTCCTCCTGCTCAGCCCACAGACCAGGCACCTTTATGTCCATGTAGATGCTATCATAACTGTCCATGGGTGGGCACCATGTTCCTTTTGTTCTCATGTGGGGCTCAATGGCCTCCATATTCCATATGTAGCTACCAGTCCACAGTGTTTAACCACCATATGTGTCATATACCAGCCCTGTATGCTGTCTCGTTTGTCACCCAACCAGACCTACATACCAGTATGTGCCTAATGCCCTTCATCTTCCACCTTTTCAAACAATTGCGATATGTTCCCAACATTGGTTACACACCATACTCCATCTTGCAACCATGTACTGGTGTGTAGGCAAGTTGTGTATTGATGTGTGATGTTCACTCACACATGCCATGGCAGGGGTCATGTACTGACATATATATATATATATATATCTTAGTCTTTCGGCTTTTCCCGGTTAGGGGTCACCACAGCGGAACTCCGGTCCGCTAATGATTGGCAGTAGATTTTTACGTACTGGCTTGCCGGGCCTAACGCACAACCTTCAACGAAGAAACGCCCATTCACGCATGTCGCTACACAGAAGGCACTCTAACTGAGAATCGAACGGGCAACGTCTAACTGTGAGGCGGCCACGCTACCGCAGCACCACCACTGCAGTAATATATATATATGTCTGTATACATATATATATATATATATATATATATATATATATATATCTGTATACATATATATATATATATTTATATATATATGTGTGTGCGTGTGTGTATGTATGTATATATACATATGTGCATAGATGTGTAGATATCATTATGTGTTGTTTATATACCTATATAAATGTATAACTGTCCGATGTTCTGTAGACATACACAGCTGTGAATATGTATCACACATATATGTATCTGTATGTGGGGTGTATACGAACATGTGGACCATGGTCATGTAACTCTTTTTACTTCACAGCTGAACTGTTCTGCCTTGCTGCAACACAGACAGGTGTCATGTGAATACAGACTAACATTAGGGGGTATATATGGTGACAAACTTTAGATAACCATATTATACTGCTAAGGTAGTTGGGCATGCTATGCTACACTTTAACATGACTGCCCTGCAGGTGGTGTGGTCTCTCACCCATGTGTCCAGTATTAATACTCCCACCAGCTGTTGGTCACAGTAATTTACAGAACACAGATATCATGGGTCACATCTTTGCCATTCACTACTGATTTGCACATTTGACAGGTATGTCCCACTGCCCACAGGAACTGACACTATTGCCCAGTGCAGTTGTTGAGAAGAACATAATTACAGGAACAAGTACTGATGGCACATATACATCCTTTCACATTATACATCCTATTATTCTATGCCATATACTACATGCAAGTAAATGCATATATGTTTCACATACCTGTTATGTTTTTTTCACTGTAACACAACCCTGAGCTTTTTGACCTTTCTTGAAGTTGTATCTCTCTCTCTCTCTCTCTCTCTCTCTCACACTTGGCAGTTGTCATGGATGATTGCAGTATTGAAGTCAGTAACAAGTGCCAATACTTTTGTGTTTCAGACTTCATCTCCTTCTACATATGTGTTTTAATGCATATAACTGTGTAACTAGCAACATTTTAAGTGTATTAGAGCATTAGTTTACATATATCCCTATTTGTACCTACAGTGTGGCATACTTTGTCCAGACTTTTTGCATTAACAGGTTGTGTGGTATGATATTAATACATTTCCTGTACTGTTGACTGATTATGTATGATATGTTTGTGAAAACTTCAGGTTATGTATATCTGCCATGGTTTAGTGGTAAATCACTTTCTGTATGGAGTGCAGGGTCCTGGGTTTGTGTCTTGGAAAGGCAGTTTATTTTGTTGCTGGGCAGAACAAGGGACGTTGGCTACAAAGTGATTAAGGCACTTTTAAGCAGTTGTAAGTGGGTTTGCAAGGGTTTGCGCGGCAGTAAGCACTGCCAACCTCCGCTTATGTTTTCTGACAGTCAGTTAGCTTCAAATTTCTCAACCTGTGTAGGTATAGCTTATCCCCATGCAAACCCACTTACGACTGCTTAACGGTGCTTACTGCCACTTACCCCCGCGCTAATTCCTTTAAAAGAAAAGAAAAAAGGGTTGATAGGAAAGTGGTGAAAAACAGGGCACAAAGAGGGAAAGACAGTAGAGAAAATAGCTAGGCATGTGCAGGAAGGGTATAGGAAAGGTCCATAGCTGCCCATTTCTTTCTACAGCAACAGCTATACATATACACTATATTTGCAGGTACAGTTGGACCCTCAAACACCTGGGAGAGGGGTGAGGACAACATATATTCATTATGATGCCAATTAGACCAGATTACATGTGTCCAGTGGATATGTCTGCGAAATGGACCGCTATGTATGGGGTGAGATTTTTTTTTGTGGGAACAGATTGCCCTTTTGTTTTTTCAGGTGAGAGTGGGATGTTGGGGAGCAAATGTAGGTATATTTGGGGAGGTAGGTTGGGTAGATTAACAGACAAGACACACAAGATGCATACAAGGCCGATATATGACACATGTGGGGGGGTAAACACCTTGGACGGGGAGGGTGTTTGGAATTCGCAAGCCCATGAGCCCCCAACTGGAAACAGTGGGACTGAGGTCCCCACCCATGGGCAGTCACCACTGCACCTTCACGGTCCCGAAGGTGGCTGTGTAGGAGGGGCAGGTTTACCCTCTATTAGTGCCATTCGGCCCTCAAGCTGTTGTAGCCACTCTCGATACTCCATATCGAGCTCCCTACACACCATGGTCCGGACCTGTTGACAGGTGACTGGTTCCCCTCCCGCCTGCACCGAGGGGGGGATGAGCCCCATCCCCTGCAGTAGTTCCACCCGAAGGTGGCGCAGGGCTCACAGAGGAGGAGGTCCCAGGCTGGGCCCCAGATGTGCTGGTGCCCGGTGCCATGGCCAGCTGAGGTGGGACAGGCCTTCCCATACGAGCTGTGTTGTCACAGGTTTATGACAGATATGTGTTAGTAACAGTCAACCGCATTCAGGATTAGTTATAACAGCATGCATATGTATTCCCATTAACCCAACACATCATATTTAACACAGTTGCAGAGCAAGCAGAACACATTCATATATGGAACAACATTGGCCATTACAGCAGTATGCAGGTTTCATTGATGGCAACAAGCCACCAATATGGGTGTATTTTAACATGGCACATGCATAGAAACAAATGTGAATATTTATAAACCATTAGGACATATGTCCCAACAAAAGTTTGGAGTGTACACATACCAGATGAAGAGTGTCATTGGGTTATTATGCACATATGATAGGGGTGAGGGAGAGAGTTCAATTAACAACTAATATATCCTTGTAGTTTTTATAACATTCTTAGTCACTGCAGTGGTCTTTCCCTTACATGTATTATTACACTACACAATGGCCTTATATTGTACACTGGTATGTTTATAAATTATTATATACATGACCTGTGTCTTACATACAGGCGTGACAGGCTGCAGGTGTTAAATCAATATACGTTGAGAATTGCTGTCATACACTTTGGGTAAGGTGCTAGAATGACAGGTTTGTTTCCGTATACATTCTCTGACTATGTACACGTTTGACTAGCAGTTATATGTCATTGACAGCTGCCTACATTTCTTGGATCATCACACTGGATTTTCAGGGGAACAGGGTACCAAGCTGGTGATATGGGCCATTTATCTGGACATGCTGGATATATTGGAACAGTTGTGGGGTATGAATATACATATAACTTACAATTTGAACATTCTAGCAAACTCTGTACTGTTGTTGAGTGTACTTATGCATACAGCTTTCTATCTGAACATACATTTTAGTAGCAACCACCCTCCACATGTCTTTAAAAACATAGTAAAAGGACAATGCATTCGGGCTGCTAGGATGTCTTCTGCTAAGGACATCATGGAGGTAGAACTTAACTACATTAGAAATTTATTTTTGGACCGTGCTTATCCAATGAAAATGGTTAATGAAGAAATAACATATGTGGAAGGTGAATGGGGGCACAAATATCCACCATTATTAGGATGTTATAAAATGGATGAAAGGACAGAAGGACAAAATGAACCTTATGGAAGAGTGTGTGTACTCATGTACACACCCTATACACATTTGGTTAAAGAAATCCTTGAGAAACATTGGGCAATAATAGTTTCAATAGTTTTAATAGTTTTAATAGTTTCAATGGACAAAGACCAAAGATGGGATAAATTTCCTAAATGTGTTTATAAAACGGCGCCCAATATCAAACGACTGTTGGAGAGGGCAAGCTATGGAAAGGATAAAGTAGATGTACACAAAGGAACTACCAAATGTGGGAGTTGTAAACAATGTAAGTACATCAACACAGCCAAGAGCATCAGGTTAGATGACATCAATTATACATTTATTAGATGTAAGGCTGGTAATTGCTGTTCAAAAGGGGTAGTGTATATAGCTAATTGCACACGGTGTAATGCCCATTATATTGGCAAAACGGAAAGACAACTGAAGAAACGTGTGTATGAACATCTATATCGGATACAAAAATGTGACACCAAAAATGCTTTATACAGACACATTTTGGATCAAGGGAGTGAGCATAGTTTTTTATTCACCATCATTGATCAGATTTCTATCACACACCTTGGAGGGAACTGGAAAATGGAGTTAGCAGCAAGTGAGAGTAGATGGCAGATTCTGACAGATTCCACCAGAAAACCAGGACTTAATGACTTCATTAGCATCAAACCATTCTTAGCCTTATTATAAATGATTTAGTTAGCAAGCTACATAAGTGTCACACCACCAGTAGTGGGGACTTTGAACAATAGTGCAGTATGGTATCTAGTTTTTCTTCTTTTCTTCTTTCCAACTGTTTCAGATTTGATGGTACCACTCTGTCTTAACTTTGTATATGATATAGAAATGTATAGTGCGATATTGGGGAATATTGTTTTAGGAGATATCTATTCCTTACATTATTGTACATAAGCATTTACAGTTTCACAGTTAACTTATTTAATGTTTTTGTCAAACAGACTTTTGGCAATGTAAATATGTTAAATATATACGAACTAATACGTCTGGTTCTGATATGATTTATACTAGTAGTATAAATATATGGGATTCTATTTTATACTATTGTATATAATATCAAAAAAAAATTTATACGTATAGTGTCTATATATTAAGTAAAGTTTAGGGTATAATTTAATGTATTAGTAGTTAATCAATGTCTATATTTATGTATAGTAGTGGGTAAACAGTGGTTGCCTACATGTTTTACAGTGGTTAGTATGTTTTTAAAGTTTTTGGCGGCAACAAGAATAATTATCTAATTAAGTTCAAAATGGTAGAGTATATAATTAGTAAATTTTGTGTAGGAGGTTGTTCTGATGAAGACTGTATATCACAGTTGAAAGCGCTTAACTTTTCTACTTGTATCCTGTGGAGTTTTTACATTAAATACTTTTTATCCTATGTACGAGCAGTGATTCTTCAGCGTCAGTCTCCAGATATTTGTTACGTGGTTGGCGTTTGCTTGCATCTTCTATCTGAACATTGTATCAAAAGCTGTACAGTTGTGGGGTATGATTATGCATACAACTTAGTAGCACTCCCAGGATTCAAACCCCTACTGTGTGTGACAAAATATTATAGCTAACATCACAGTACACTGTGTTATCAGTGAATTAATGTGAAGCTTTCAACTGTTTTCTATCTAAGTCTCCCTAACTTGTACAATATGGCTGAACTATTGGTACTTCCAACATTGTTATGCAGGACTTCATACCCATTTTATCTGCATACCACAGTGTGGGTGACACTGCTTAAGATACAACCGTACTATTTATAGTATGGAACAGATCGCCAACATACAAGAGAAGAGTAAACAGAAGCACTCCAAGGGTTATACCTTTATTCACAGACTATTACACATTTACTGGTACAACACTTTCTAAGGCTCTTATTATTTATTTTTTATGACAGTACATGCAGACTGATTACTAACCTGCCTCGCGATGCAGCCTTTGCAACCTAGCATCATGGGCTTGCTGGTTCACAGCCCACTCATCTGCAGCTGTCAGAGAAATGCAGTGATATTTAGCCATACCTATCCATAGTATACACAAGCTAGGCAATTATTTACTACTTAGTAGAATGAGTACTTACTCAGTACTGAGGCATTGGGTATCTGCCAAGGCTCCTGGATCCACTGTTCCAGCACATCCCCCCTCCACCTCTTCAGGTCAGCATGGTGGTGCCTGACCTGCTCACCAGTCCGAGGGATACCTGTGGCACTGGTGATGTCATGTGCAAGACCGTCCCAGGCCTCCGTTTTATACTGGCCCTACAGTAGTCTCTGATCATGGTGTTTTACTAGGAGCCATACCATGATATTTGACTCCTGGATGCCCCAGCACTGCACTTTAAATTGAGTTCTTCACCCACACCAGCCATTCTGCCTGCAGTAGGAAGCTGCAACCAGTTATGAGTAGTATTCCCACCATGGGGGGAGGGTTAAATATGGCCATTTTCCCACACTTCCCAGTTTTGAATAGGCTAAGCTATGGGCAGACCTGCTTACATGCGGTTGGCACTGCTTAAAGAGGTATACCACTAGGCAGATTGAATTGGCTCACCTACATATTGCTTACACTTACTAACTTGAGCTGTGCTGCAGTTAGCATTGCTTAATAGTTAATTAGCACTATATTTGCCATTTGGCAATGAGTTATTCTTCATTACAGGTTATATATGTGTCTGGTATCCATGATTCATGTGTACATACACTGTATGGGGACCTGGGGGCTTCTACACTTTATTACAATAACACCTCAAATCTATGCTTACTGCAGTACTCCAGTTTACATATTTATGTTCTGTGGCAGGTTATACATCACAATGTACATAGATTCAGTTCACATGTTTGGTTTGATTTTCCTGTGGTAAGGATTAGTTTGTTGATACCTCATTCATATCTATTGTTATGATGGCTTAGTGGTTAACTACTGTGACTACAGTGTGCAGGGTCCTGAGTTTGAGCCTTGCAGAGGCAGTTTATTTTGTTGCTGGGCAGAACATGGGCCGTTGGATCCAGAGTGATTAAGGCGCTTTAAAGTAGTTGTCAGCAGGTTTGTACGGGTTTGCGCAATGGTAAGCACTGCTAACCTCTGGTTACAATTTCTTACACTCAGTTAGCTTCTACTTTGTTTAATCTGTGTAGGCAATGCTTACCAACATACAAACGCACTTAAACATGCTTAGTACTGCTTATTTGTGCTTAAACCTGCTTACTAGTGCCTTATTCATTATGACACTGACACTTCACATGTGCATTTAATGCAGTACTCCAGTTCACATTTAAATGTTATTATGTAGGTTATACGGCAAAAAAATGTAAAAATATGTTCATATACAGATTTCACATGGAAAATGATATGTGCTGCAGTGGGACTTGAACTGGGAATGCCTGTTCATTAGGCGGGTGCTCTAACAACTACACTATTGCTGTGCTGCTTCATTTGCATATATATTCCTTGTTATCTACTTCAGCCTTTTCAACTGCTTTAACCATAGCTAAGGGGTGGGCACACCCACGCACCTATGGTTAGTTGTACTCAAGGTTTTAAAAATAAATAAATAAAAGGGTCTCTTCATTTTATTTAAATGTACTGTTGCTGTTGAACACATGGGGACTGTTGGTGGGGATATGTAGACACCTATGAGTGGTCTTGCTCATTTGTTTACACTTCCTTCTGTTCTACTTTGCAGGGGTGTGTTTATTCTGAGTTCTCTGCTCTCAGACACATCCCCTGCACTCGTCCATGCTCCGTGTAGCATTTGGAGCTCAGGCAGTCCACCTTCATTAATATGCATGGCGTGCTGCTGTCCTCCTCTTAAACTGCAGCTTCTGTGCAGGACTAGATTAGTCCTGCACGGAAGATTATAAATCCAGGGTGTGTCCTTGAATCCCTACTTGCTTATTTTTTAGTGTATTTTTCTTGCTTGCTTGCTTCAGTTTTCTGTTGCCAAGCCTTATATTGCTATACTGTAACATTTTGTTTGCTTAAGTTAAACCATATAGGTAGCTACTGCCATGTCACTTTTTTTACTTGTGTCCAGCATCAAAATACTTGTACCATTTCAGCTAGAATTTTAACATAGTCTAGATCATTCTGCAAAGAAATTTGCTGAAATTATTTTTTTTTACCTCAAGGTATATTTGCTTATCACCCAAAACAGATGTGCAAAATCCCTGGAACAAGGAAATGAACTGGCCTGAAAGAATGGTCCCCAAAAAATGAAAATCATTGATAATAATCAGTTATTATTATTACTGTTTTATTCTTTGTTTCTATTTGTCACAAATTTGCACTTTTTAGGGCACTTTTTTTATTTTCATTTATTTAACATTTGTTTACTGGGATGGTCTGACTGGACAACAGTGTCCATTTTCAGTGGAGGCCTGAGGAGAAAAGCTCCAGCAAAGTACATTTTTACTAATACATGTCTAGTGCAACAATTTATATACATAGCAGATTAATCAACAAAAATATATACATGAGAGATGAGATTAACACATAAATAAAGTACAAATACAGTACAGCATGTCTTAGATTTTCTTAAGCCTCTACAGTACATTTAGCATGTCATCTGACAGAATACAGTTTACAACTGCAAGGAAGACAAGGGGATAGAGGTAAGGGAGAAGGAGGTTACAGGAGTTAGAGAGTGGATAGAAGTGTAATTAGAGGTTATATCTGAGTGAGGAAGACAAGGGGATATAGTTAAGGGAGGAGGAGGTTACAGGAGTTAGAGAGTGGATAGAAGTGTAGTTAGAGGTTATATCTGAGTGAGGAAGACAAAGAGATATAGGTAAGGGAGAAGGAGGTTACAGGAGTTATAGTGTAGTTAGAGGTTATATCTGACTGAGGAAGACAAGGGGATATAGGTAAGGGAGGAGGAGGTTACAGGAGTTATAGTGTAGTTAATGGTTATATCTGAGTGAGGAAGACAAAGGGATATAGGTAAGGGAGGAGGAGGTTACAAGAGTTATAGTGTAGTTAATGGTTATTTCTGAGTGAGGAAGACAAGGGGATATAGGTAAGGGAGGAAGAGGTTACAGGAGTTATAGTGTAGTTAATGGTTATATCTGAGTGAGGAAGACAAGGGGATATAGGTAAGGGAGGAGGAGGTTACAAGAGTTATAGAGGGGATAGAAGAGTAGTCAGAGGTTATATCTGAGTGAGGAAGTCAAGGGGATATAGGTAAGGGAGGAGGAGGTTACAGGAGTTATAGTGTAGTTAAAGGTAATATCTGAGTGAGGAAGACAAGGCGATATAGGTAAGGGAGGAGGAGGAGGTTACAGGAGTTATAGACGGGATAGAAGTGTAGTCAGAGGTTATATCTGAGTGAGGAAGGCACTGGGACATAGGTAAGGGAGAAGGAGGTTACAGAAGTTATAGAGTGGATAGAACTGTAGTTAGAGGTTATATCTGAGTGAGGAAGACAAAGGGATATAGGTAAGGGAGGAGGAAGTTACAGGAGTTAGAGAGTGGATAGAAGTGTAATTAGAGGTTATATCTTAGTGAGGAAGACAAGGGGATATAGTTAAGGGAGGAGGAGGTTACAGGAGTTAGAGAGTGGATAGAAGTGTAGTTAGAGGTTATATCTGAGTGAGGAAGACAAAGGGATATAGGTAAGGGAGGAGGAGGTTACAGAAGTTATATAGGGGAAAGAAGTGTAGTCAGAGGTTATATCTGAGTGAGGAAGACAAGGGGATATAGGTAAGGGAGGAGGAGGAGGTTACAGGAGTTAGAGAGTGGATAGAAGTGTAGTTAGAGGTTATATCTGAGTGAGGAAGACAAAGGGATATAGGTAAGGGAGGAGGAGGTTACAGAAGTTATATAGGGGCAAGAAGTGTAGTCAGAGGTTATATCTGAGTGAGGAAGACAAGGGGATATAGGTAAGGGAGGAGGAGGTTACAGGAGTTAGAGAGTGGATAGAATTGTAGTTAGAGGTTATATCTGAGTGAGGAAGACAATGGGATATAGATTAGGGAGAAGGAGGTTACAGGAGTTATAGAGTGGATAGAAGTCTAGTTAGAGGTTATATCTGAGTGACGAAAACAAAGCGATATAGGTAATGGAGGAGGATATTACAGGAGTTATAGAATGAATAGAAGTATAGTTAGAGGTTATATCTGAGTGAAGGAGACAAGGGGATATAGGTAAAACAGAAGGAGGTTACAGGAGTTATAGAGTGGATAGAAGTCTAGTTAGAGGTTATATCTGAGTGACGAAAACAAAGAGATATAGGTAAGGGAGGAGGATGTTACAGGAGTTATAGAGTGAATGGAAGTATAGTTAGAGGTTATATCTGAGTGAGGGAGACAAGGGGATATAGGTAAAACAGAAGGAGGTTACAGCAGTTATAGAGTGGATAGAAGTGTAGTTAGAGGTTATATATAAGTGAGGGAAAGTTATCCAGGGTTAGTACATGAGCATAGCCAGGTAGCTTTTAGGTGATCTTTTGGTAGTTTCTTAAACTTGGTGGTGCTGGAGGTGGATCTAATATTGATGGGTAGGGAGTTCCAGATTTTAGCGCTACTGTTTGAATATAGTAAGTCACCAGCATTATTGCTACTTTTAGTTATGTTTACTAGGTTTTTGTTACTGGAGCATGGGGTCTGGTTATTAGATTAGTCAGTAAGTAGGTCTTTGAGAGTGGGTGTTTCTTCTGATTGGTTGAGTATTTGGTGGGCCATGGAGAGCTGGTTAAAAATTAGTAGGTTGGGAAATTCTAGCCATGAGTGTTTGACAGCTTGCCAGTGATGGGATCTGTACCTGGAATTTGTAGCAAACTTTACTATTTTATTAGAACCGCTATCTAGTTTGTTTATGTAAATTTTCTTGAGGTTAGTAAAGATGGGAGATGCATGCAGGAATGTGGAGAAGATGGGTTCTGGCAATGGAGATTTTGGATTTGTTTGTGAGGAAAAGTTTCTTCCCTTACATTTTTTGTGGACCTTTTTGATTGATTGATTTATGCGAAGATCAAAGTTCATGTTTTGGTCTATTATCACTCACATGAGTTTGGTGTGGAAGACTGGGGTTATGATGGTATTGTTTTCAGAGGTGATTTTAAATAGTGAAGAGGGATCTGTGGATCTTGTATGGTGAAACAGAATGAGTTTTGTTTTTTTGGGTTTGAGTATTAACTGGGCATTGGTTAGCCAGGATTCTACTTAAGAGAAGGCTTGCTGTGTTATTTCCTGAAGATGGTGGAGTGTTGGAGCTGCACAAATTAAGGTAGAGTCATCGGCGTATTGTATTAACAGGGCTTTATTAATGGCAATATGTGGGCGGGCACAGCGGTGCAACAGTTAGCATTCCCACCTAACAGTGAGAGGTTCTCCAGTTTAATCCCTGGCTGGGCTGCCTTCTGTGCAGAGTCTGCATGTCCACCCTGTGGTCGCATGGGTTTCCTCTGGGTGCTCCGGTTTCCTCCCACATCCCAAAGACATGCTGTAGGTGGATTGGACACTCTAAACTAGCCCTAGGTGTGCATGTGTGTGCCTTCTGTGGAAGGTTGGGCACTGGGCTGGCAACACAACACCGTAAAATTCCACTGCCAATAATGAGCTGAAAGGTGATCCACTGTGGCGACCCCTAACCGGGAAAAGCAGAAAGAAGAAGATTAATGGCAATATGTAGGCTATTAGTTAATAATGTGAAGAGAAGAGGGCCAAGAATGGATCCTTGTGGGACCCCTAAGGTGACTGACAGCAGTGGGGAGAGGGAGTTACCACATTTGACTGCTTGCTGCCTCCCAGTGAGATAGCTCTGGAACCAGGTGAGCATGGAGTGGCTGATTTTAAATTGGATAGTGTATTTAAACGTCTGGAGTGTGAGACCATGTCAAATGCTTTTGAGAGGTCCATAAAAATAGATGAGACCAGGTTACCTTCATTTCTGAAAAGGTTGACAGATTTAGTGAAGCTTAGAAGGGCAGTGATTGTACAATGGTTTGGGAAGAATCCATGTTAAGTTTTGGATAGTAGATTGTTAGTGAAGAGACAGCAATTGAACGGTAGTTGGAAAGCTCTATAGAGCTGCTGCCTTTATGTAGTGGAATGATGTGGGCTATTTTCCAGATAGTTGGGACCTGTTGTTCAGTGATGGAGCAGTTTATAAGGATGGAGGCAGGATACGCGATGGCTTCTGCAGTGATTTTGAGATAGTCTGCAGGTAGGTTGTCTGCAGCTAGGGTTGTTGGTTTGAGTTTGTTGAGGTATGTTTTTATGGTGGCAGTAGGAATAGGTTGTAGGGAGAAGTTATTGTCATTTAGTGTTGGAGGCAAAGGAGTGGGGGTGAGTGGCTAGTGTTTGTTAATTTGAATATAGAATTCATGAAAATTTGTTAAACTGTGTGGGTATGTCATCTATTTTCTTGATTGCTGACTGGAACTTTTGTGGGTTTCCTTGGTGTTCTAGTTGTGTTTTAGCATAATATTCTTTTTTGTCTTGTCTTATATGTTTTTTGGCAAAACTTCTTAATTCTAGGTATTTCTGACAATTGACTAGGGATTTGTTATGGTACCAATTGTCACAGGCTTTGCCTCTTGCTTTTAGTACAGCTCTTGTTTCTTTGGTTAGTCATGGGGTGTAGTTAGGTTTTATTCTAATTGTTCTAGGTGGTGCAAGCTTATTTAGGATGCCAAGGAAGGTGGAGTTTAATAACTTCACTGCTTTGTCTAATGAGAGGCATTTGAGAGGTGCCCATCTGCACCTTTTGAGTGTGTATATGAACTCTTGGGGATTTATTTTTTTTTGTTTCTGATTTGCTGATATAATGCAGTTTTGGAAGAGTTTATTTGTTTCCAGAGTAGAAAGGTTGGGTGGTGGTCACTAAGGTTGTCAGGGAGACAGCCTGGGAGATGAGAGAGGGTGGGTTGATTGGTGAGTATCCAGTCTAGGATTCATTCTTTTTTTGATGTTTTGTCTGTCCTGGTATTGTGTTGGATTAGTTGAGAGAAGCCATACAGAGAAACATGGTTTGTGGGTGTGTTTGAGTTAAGAACTAATTACCGGTTCAACTAATGGGTTAGGGCATGGGTTCCCAAGGTGTGCGCCGTGGCACCCTGGGGAGCCACGGCTTCCTCACAGGGGCGCCGCGAACTAATAAGGTTAGCCACAAAATAAACCGCAAACTTATAAGCTTAGTTACTAAGCTTATTAGTTCGTGGTTTATTTTGTGGCTGCTAGTTAGGAGATTATGAATTGATGGAGGGGGTATGTAGACTATAGTAACGTGGAGGTTATTATGGTTGCCTGAGAGATGAGAGTACACCCATTTGAAGCTTCTTACATCTATTAGCAGGACCACGAAGATTTTGATGAGTGAAGTGCTTTTCGAGTAAGTAGAAGATGGCCTCGACCAGGCCTAGTTCATGGTTGCATACTGTTGTGAAAGTCCTAATTTATGTGAACTTGGGGAACTGAAGTCCTCCTTTAGCTATGTTTCACTGATTGCTGCTATGTGTTGGTGGTATGTTTTTAAATAGCTAAGCTTCAAAGGAAGGTCCTTTTTAATTAATTCAGATATGCAATTCTGAGATCTTTGGTTTTAATTGTGTAGTTTATTTTGAAAGTGGTATGCGTGTTTGCTGGTCTGGCCCAGGATTGGCTTGAATAGTACCGGACAAGATGTTTGAGGGAGTGGAATAGTTTGGATATTTCTTTAAGAAGTAGTGTTGTGGAAAGAATTTTCTATTTTTAGTAAGTAGTTGCCTCCATGAGATAAATATTAAGCTAGAGACATGATTAAGGTGCAAAGCCTTTGTGGTTATAAATTGTTTTGAGAATTTGATCCTACACTAGATCAGGGAGTCCATCTATGAGGTGGATATCTGTATAAACATAATAGAAGTAACTTTTAAGAAGTGTCACGTGAAGATGGTTGGGTGGCATTATTTAAGGTTGGTGGCAGTGAGATGGGTGGAACTAAAGTCTAGCTGATGTAGGTAATACCTGTACCTGCAATTAGCAGCTATTTTTTTATTTGCCTTTCCTGCAGGTCGCACATCTCTGCATCAGTGTGTGTGTGTGTGGGGGGGGGGGGGGGCTGCCTCTATCATCAGCTTGTAAATATACCAAGTCTGAGATTGCTTGTGCAAGAGACTCAAAAACAACTGTTACTTCTCCAGCGTTTGTGCAGTCAGCTGCAAATAAATGAATTGTTGGTAGATATTAATAAAGAAAAGGATGAATTCTGGAGACAGGGTATGTGCTTGTGGGGGTATGGAACCATAGGAATGGTAGCAGTATCCAGAAAGATATCACCCATGCTTCTGAATTAACACTAAGCGTAAGAAATACAAACACAATTTATGGTAAAATTTGGTGTAATTCTGTTAAATCTCAGTATGTTTTTAGTCCTCATGAGCAACTAGTATGCTTAGAACATGTTTTAATATTGGCAAGTTGCAATAATGATATTTTAACAGTTATTTCTTATTTATTTTATTTTATTTATTTAGCATTTGTTAACCGGGAAATTCTGACTTGAAACAAAGCCATTTTTCAGAGGAGGCCCGGAGAGAAACATTCCAGATGCATTTCGTTTATAGTGTAAAATAATGCCATTTTTCATAGGTATGCATTCTGGTCAATTTCTGAATGTGACAAATCATAGCACTAGCCTTTAAAAGTCATACCAGAGGGCCCTAAGTAGGATCATTTTCTTACTTTTTGGAATAGATGGCTTTTATATAGTAGTTGTATAGCAGAAACATTATAGTTAGTTATAAGTAAACTTTGTATAGGCTTATGTCAGTTATTGAATAATAAATATATATATATATATATATATATATATATATATATATATATATATATATAGATTAGTTAGAATTTGATGGGGGGTGGCGCCTTGGGAAAACCTAGATTCAACAAGGGAGCCGAGAATCGAAAAAGTTTGGGAACCACTGGGTTAGGTAAATTAATTATTTATGAAAGGTATGTTCTTAAATGGAAGTCACTCAACATCTTATTAGTTCTGTTGAAGTCTGTAGGTGAACAGATGAAAATGCTACACATGTTAATATTTTGAGTGTTAAACAAGTTGTTTTCACATTTGGAAGTGTTTTAGTGGTGTGCAATTAAAAATTTTAATTTATTTGTAGTTTTTTGGACCAGTTCTTTCAGACCATTTCATTTCCTTGTTGTTGTGCCAGGGATTTTTTTGGGGTTATAAGTCACTTTGGCATGCTTGGCAACTGTTTGTATATATTTGTTTATCATCCTGACTTCTTGGTGGATAGTACTGCATTGGAATCATAGCATATTATCTTTGTTTTATTACTTTATTACCTGTGTACAAAATTTCTCTAGAAAGCTTAAGCTTTGGTATAGAATTCTCAGGACACCTCTCCAAATCAAACCTCAAGTATTATTTTTTATTATAGTACTGTTTGTGGTGTTATTTGTAATTCATTGTTTGATAAAGAACTACACATATTACTTTTTCAGTTCTTGTTCCATTCTTAGTATTGATTTTTACTTAATGAGTGGCTGAAACTATATTTATGGTCTGTATTTATTATTTATTGGTATAGTTATCAGTACTATTATTTTCAGTATTGATTGTTAGCTTGTCCTTTTTCTTAGCGTTATTTTTATTCTCTTGTTTCTGTTGTTACTACTTTTAGTTTCTGGGTTCCTTCATTGCAAGTTATTGATATAACAGAAACTTACTACTTGCTTTGAGACTTTTATCTCTCACAGGCTACATGCTGGTGACATTGCCACTTGCAGGGGAGTGGGTATTGGTAGTAGCTGGCACCAGGCATATGGTGAATTATGTACTGAAATCTATAAGTGATTTGGGTACTTATGTGGATAACTCTCTATCCCATTTGATTATCCTGATTCCTCTTAGAAAATATTTCTCTCTGGTCCAGTAAACTCTAAGGGAGTATCTTCAAGATCCACAGAAGTCATCTTACCACTGTACTCTTCCCTGTACAGTACCCCCTTTGGTATATACAAATCCAAGCATATCACTCACTTGGAAAGGCACCAGTGATTTTTAACCCAAAAAATTAAAAAGCCTTACATCTTTCAACTATCCTGATAGATCAACACATCTCTCTTTGTACTCACTAACCTACTGGCTGCTCTGAGGTGACCTGTGTCTCACTTTTTGATCCATGAAATACACAGTCCTATTTGACCTCCTATTCCTTCACAAAACCAATGGCTCTACATACACCCATTCTGGAGATATAATGTTTATCAACAAATAAACAAGATTCACTGAAAAGATAGGTTCCTAACTCAATATATTCCTAAGTGGATTAAGTTACCATTACAGGTCAAGCAAATCACTACTTTGTCTGCCTTTAAGGCTAGTCTTAATGACTGGATAGGTAGATTCAGCTATACATCAGGCTTATCTTGCATGACCGTGGTTGCTTTTGGAGGTACCCACTATTAAGTATTCATAAAGGATGGCACAAATTTTAAGTGTGTCTTCATAGGTTCATAGGTTCATAGGTAGGTACTAAGCTATTGGCCCTAGGGCCTATATAAGCCTAGCCAAAAGGTACCCTGGCTTTCGCCACCCAAGTAAATTATTTTCCTGGCCCACTGTCGAGCAGAGCCACAGAAGTGATCCCCGGGGATCAAGTTAGAAGCAGATGCATGGCTGATTAGCAGCAAGTTAGTAGTATATATGTATGGGTCTCATTTCAATGAATGAAATTACGTTGCTATGAAATGTAATCTCGCAATCCCTTTTTCCCAAAAGTGCATTTTTTTGAAAATGCACTTTTGCGAAAAAGAAACCAAGCGAAAACAAAAAAAAACCACACAAAAACAAACAACACTTAAAGGTGTATATGTCTAGGCCTCTTATGATTCCTGTGATCACTTGCCTAATATTGTTTCTATGTTTCATGACCCAGTTCTCTGACATATACCTACAGATTCCAGTTTTATTAATGTGGGACAGGCAACAGGAACCTATTCTTCTGCACCTCCAGTCAAGATGCTGTATTTGAATGCCAGGTCAGTCAGGGGTAAGTTTGAACTCATACTTGACTGCCCCTTGACAGTAGCTTGGCATTATTACAGGCTTGATGTCAACTATGGACCCCTTGTTGTAGCCAGTTTAGCAGCATACTAGATCAGATAATGGCGTTGCTATTTTCCCATTCTTTCTTTGGGTTGAAGAAGGTTAAAGCTGAGGCTGCAAGCTCCTTTGAATATGTTGTGGCAGCAGGAGCAAACTGTCAGCACTTTTTTTGTCTACCATCTACCAGGCAGTGCACAGATGTTCATAGGTTCATAGGTGTGTACTAGGCTAATGACCCAGGAGCCTTTACAAGACTAGCCCATAGGATTACCCTGGCATTGTGCCACCCGACCTTAGTTCCCAATACCTCTGTCGAGTACAGCCACTGGAATCATCCCCGGGGTGAATTTTCTATTTCCCATCCACTCATCAAGATTTCTCTTAAAGAGGGCCATTGAGGTGCTCTGTTTGACATGTATGGGAAGTCTATTTCCTAGCATGGGCAGTTTATGGGTTATGAACCTGTCCCTCCAGCTTGTTCTGTTGAATGTGGTAATGAAGTTGAGGTCTCTGAAGTGTGTGGTGTGAAGGGATTGATATTTCTTTAGATGTAGCATTTTTTCCTTCAAATATTTACAGTCTTCATTTTTTTTGCTTTTTTGTGATATGATCCGTTCATTGGCCATGGTGGATTTTACTGCAGGCTTATTGTTTGTCGTCTCTAGAATACTTGATATCCAATCCAAAAAGAAAAAAAGCATAACTAATTTGATAGAAATACATATTTTACAGCAGTTATGTGACAGTTTGTATGCTAGAAAACTGCCATGATACTGCTCTAAAACACACATTTTATAACACAAAATCACAAAATTTTCCTGGGGGTGATACTTTTGGCACCTCTCCCAAAGTTTTCCTCATGCCTTCAATGCTTAAATATCTGTCATCCTGGATTTTGTCTTTAAAGTGTTGGCAACCCTAAGCAGAACAGGTAGCATGCTTGCATTTGATGCAGAAGGCTGTGGGTTCTACTCCCACAGCATGTAGAGGGATTACTGATATTTGGTTGTATTTTAAGGGAGGGGGGGTGTTGCAGTCCTGAGTATATCCTCCTTTGGATGAGATGCCTTGTAACCATGAACCTGTTTTCAGTTTGCCATCCATTCCCTATTGCAATATTACTATCTTTTAATGTAACATAGGCAATTTATTTTTCAAGGGCAGCAGGCACTGAATTTGTAGATGAAACACTGACATATAAAGTTGTTTGCTAGCAGCAAGCTCTTCGATAGTTGAACATCTCTTTAATGTAGAATTATTCAGATTTCTTTTACTTCTGCAAAGACTGTGCATATTGACTGATATTGATGGATTGTAATGACAGAAGTTTGAGTGGCCTTTTATAGTTGAACTGTCCTGAATTGAGTAGTTTTGTCAGTATTGGTTCAGATGTTTTGTTTCATTGCTTACTGGAAAAATGTTCAAAACTATAAATTTAAAATACGCTCAAGCAAGTGGTGCTGTATTATACAAGAGACATCATTTAATACAACCAGGAAGGTGAATAAAAGAATTCTTGCATCTTTGCATGGTCCTAAAAATGTGTGCAAGGGGACTATGATTTGAAAAACGCCCAAAGGTAAACTTAATCTGCCCCTGGCCAGATGCATTTTCTTTGAATGTGGGTTTCAATGCTGTTTCAGTGAATGTGAGTTTTAAGGGCAGAGAAGTTTTAATGTTAAGTCTGTTTTCAATGTGAGACTGTATTGTTTTGCTTAGCAAATATCTATCAGTGTCTGTGCAATAAAATTTGTAATAAAAGTTTCAATCCAGATATCTGTAATCATTGTAAAAGCAGAAAATGGTATGCATACTGACAGTTTGGAACAATGTTTATGGTAACTGGGGAGAAATAGCCAAGTAATGGGACACTGGAATGTCTGCAGGGGGCTGTGTATGGGGGGCCATGATCCACTACCCTGCCTAGGGCCCCATTTGACCTTGACCCGGCTCTGGTGTTACTGGTAAATTTCTGCATAGTCTGATGCCTTACACTGTAGTAGAAGGTCAATAGTTAGATAATTCCCCCTCGTCCAGTTTGTACTTCATTGTGTCTGTATTCTGCTTATGTTTTACCTGCTTAAAGTTGCATTATCTATCTGCCCCATCCAACTAACACATAAAGCTAAAGTTTCGGACAGAGCTCCAGTATTGCTTTTATTTGATTGTATGCCTCTGTATCTAGCCTGCTTGTTTTTTCCAACTCTCCAACCAATATTGCTGTTTGTTGTTTTGTAATAAGGCTGTGTCTCTGGCCTCCACCAGTAATGATAATATGATTTCCAAAGTCCCTCCATCCACTCTTTCATTGCTATTGACAGTTGTTTAAGGTATATGTGTACTCCTCCCACCTATTGTTCTCCTTACATCTATGATACTGAGGGCCCACCCAGCAAACCAGTATTGTTCTTGAGCAAACCTCCATTACTACATACTGTCTCCTGCTCATTTTCCAGGAGCTCAGCAAAGCTTGGAGTCCTAGCCTGCATTCCAAAAGATTTTGCTTGTATCCAGTGTCACCCAGGGAAAGTTAAATACCTTTGATTGCTAAATCATACTTGGATTATTTTGAGTGATCACTGCTGTTTCCTGCTCTTATGTGTGCATTTCACTGATTTTTTTATAAAAAAATATTTTTCTCTCACTGTTACTTCTCTAATACTGTCTTGAAATTGCCTTCAGTAAGGGATTTCCAGCTAGTTATTAACTGGTTTGTGGCAGCATTGCACTTGTGGCCTCTTCTACAGTTTTCACATTAAGAGGATTGGGTTTATTCATCTTGTAACAGGAGGTGATTGCTTTGTCCATCTGACTTGAGAAGTACACAAAAAGACGCATAGTGTAGGCCAGAGGGCTCATTAGTTAATTTTCTGTTTTTTTTTTGTGCTGCTATAAATTGTGCATTTGTGTGGGTTAGCAACAAACACCTAGAAAAAATGGTTCATGAAACTGCACCATGTAAAGTGGCAATATAGTATAAATACCTTGTGCACCAACAAGCTTAGAGCAATTAGCTGGGAATCAAGTAGCAATACCTACAGATTTAGTTGAATTCAGTATTGTGTAAACATTTAAAGTAAGTAGAATTTAGTACTGTTTAGCATAATCTGCTCCCATAAAGCACCCTTAATAGCCTTCTAACCCCAGTACGCCACCCCCTTGTAGCTCACAAATTAAAGCACTGGACAGTATGGATATGCAATTTTCTAACTTCTCTGTAGCCAGTTTGGTGAATATGGGCATCTTGAGACAATGTGGCAATTGACACATGTTTATTGACAACCATTTAATCCTTAAAGAAGCAGAAACAGTATGCAAGAGGTGTACTTAAACAATGACAATGGAGGCTAAACTCTTGCATACAAGTGATCATCAGGTTTTCAAAACCACGTACACAACACCCACCTCACATGGTACACAGCACATACCCCCCCCCCCACACACACACACACATATATGCTGAGGTACTTAAAAGTAATCTTCTTAAACAACAAAGATTGCCTAAATCACCCTAGGGCACTCCATTATAAGACATACTGATGCCTCTCTAACCAGTTGCTTATCTGGAGCCAGAATCAGCCAAATCATGCCCACACTCAAGTCACTGCACCACAGGTACTGGTATGTTCCATCATAGGCCATGTAGCTGTAAATGACTTCAGATATACCTCCCTGAACTATATGAATAGGGACATTATAAAGCTTTCAGACTGTGTGTCACAGGCTGGTATGAGCCTAGCACTGAGCAGCATATTATAATCACTGAGGATAATGCCAGAATATGAGCAAAAATTATTGATTTCAACAACTGCCTGTCTTTCTAGTGTTATTCTTTGGTTTGCCAAGTATGGTCTGTACCTCTCCCCTTTATGCTTTCAAATAATGGCTAAAACTGGCTAAAACTTTATCCACCTCAATAGTGCCTTTTTTAGGCAATACCATATTGACAAACATACTGACATATCAAAATCAACTCAACCGAACTTCAGGATGTTACTGCTCAATGCCAGAGCCTAAATAAAAAATCTACACTCCCTCCAAGGCCTTCTCACATTTGAGAATATAGACATCTATGCAGCTGCCAAATCATACTTTAAATTGGCATAAATTACCCTGGCAGTGCAAGGTTTCAGTGCCTTCCACTCTTTTAGACCAGTAGCTGCACAGACAAGGGCTAAAGGAGGGTGTGTGTTGATATACATCAATAACAAGCATACCTCTATGGGAGTCAAGCAGAATAATGTGTTGGAGTTCCTCCACATGCAGATCACCATAGACAAAATTCTGTACCATAAATGGGCCAGCAACAGATCACTCTACATGTTGCAAGAGGCTCATAATGCATACTTGGACCTACTGGAGACACTTATCATCTAACCTAACACCCTACTCATGGGAGACTCTAATTACCCCTCTATAGACCGTGAAGCCTAAACAGCCTTAAATCTACAGGCACAGAGATTCCTGGACATCATAAATACAAACACTCTTGACGGAATAGTGAATACACCCACTAGAGGCTCCAATATACTGGACCTCATGCTTACAAGTATGGGAGAACACTGCATCCCCCAATGTCTCATCCTTCCTGGTACAGTTCGAACATAAAGCTGTCTCCTTCAAAATCAAAATAAACTCCATAATCCCATTAAAACCAGTAACAGTTGGAAACTATTCCAAAGCAAATTACTTTTTATTAAGTGATGAATTGTCGAACTTTAGTGCCAAGCCCTACCAAGAGGTACAGTAGCCTATGTTGAATTGCTCTCAGAAACACCATACAGCCACATCACTGGCTGCATAGAGGTTGCTGTACCTACCAGAAGTAAGCCCAGGACTAGCCCAAGAAACAAACCACCCTGGTGACATCACAGATTAAACAGGATATGCAACAAAAGGAAACATTTATGGAAAAAATTTGGAAGAGTAATTTCCATAAAGATAGGAATTCTCTTATCAAAGTAAATAGGCAACTAGAAGGGATAATTAGGTCAAGCAAAGCTAACTTTGAGGTTAAGTTAACCTCCTAGTTGAAAGATAAACATAAGGTCTTCTACAGCTATGTCAGAAACTTCAAGGGCAGCACACGGCAATGTGTTGAATTGGTGGTTAATGGAGCCACATTCACTGAGCCTGGTGATATAGCAAACCTGTTAGTGGAGAAATTCAGTTCTAACTTTACCCCCTTCTCACCCCCACCCATCTCCTCAAAAATGCCCTCAAACATAGCCTGTCCAGCTGTAATAAGGGAGTATGTATTGGCAATGGCGGCTGGTGACTTCAAATTAAAGGGGGGCTGCAGGAGACAGCTGAATTGGTGGAGCCAATGGGAAGGAGTGTGGCCAACTAGAAAGGAGTGCAGCTATGCTCAAAACTACAACTGGAACTTTAATTAAATACACTGCCCTGGGTGCCAAACAGTCATTACGAGAGTCCAATCAAGACAAAATGAAGTGTAGAAGAAAAAATATTTCAATGCATTGGCTACATGACAACTTACTTAATATCTAGATGGAAACACAGGTTGTGAGGCATGAAAAAATAAATTACTTTTTAAATACATTACTGGAATGCCAGTCAAAATCAAGTATAAAAAAAAACAAGCAGCACTCAACTCAAACCACTTCTCCTTGCAGTGCAGTTCTAATTATAATTTATATTCATATTTATAAAATTACCAAGTAATATGCTGAAAGTAGCAATCTCTGTGATACCCCCACTTGTAAAAATGTTTCTTATCCAAAAAAGACCTGCTGCCTGACAACAACTATCTACTTGTTTCATGGGGAAGACATGATCAAAGTAAAAAATGAACAGCAAACAAGAAACAAGCTCAAGATAAATTGCTTAAAGGATTCCTGCACAGGTTATGGACCACACATGATAGATTGGCATTTTGTTTAGTTTACGGGTAAAGCCTGCAAAGATGACTGCAAGTCTCCAACAAAAGATGACTGCAAGTCTCCAACAAATGTAATGAGCTTCTGAAAATACTGTAATCCTGTCCTTTATTACAAATACTGTCATGCATTTCAATACCCAAGGCTTATACGTTATCTAGTTATGTAAATATTCTCTGCATGGCAACAATGAAAAGGCTTTCAATGCTGATAATTCTTCAACAGTATGCTTATTAAAGCTTACTTGCATCTTACAATCTCTGAAAAGCTTACCTGATGGTCATTAAAGCATTGCTACTTAAACACAGAGCAACAGCTCACTGCGACAGCATGCATTTTCTGAATAATAAGAAGCATAAATCAACAGTATAAAAATATGACAGAAAACCAGAACATTCTGCAAAATCAAGGACAGATGAAAAGCCACAGCCGTACTTGTGGTTTACCTTGGATGGGGGAATACTCTTCACACTTACACTGCATAACTGCTCCTTGCCTTCCTTGGACACATCCAGAGCCACTACAATGGGGAATGGGGTGCAACAAGTATGTCACAATTTGAAATGTCTCTGGCTGACGGTGATGGCTCTGACATTCATACCTCTCAACCTCAGAGCAAGAAATCTGGACAAAGCCCTACATAGGAGTGGGACACAGGCCCAAAAATAAGGACAATTTTTAAATATTGCTCTTATAAACTTAGAAAGATAATAGAACAGTAGTAGGTCTTGCATTAGTATGAATTTTCTGAAGGGTATGAAATCTGAAACTCAAATGTCTGCCATTATTTTCTAACTTCAATCTTAAATGATTTGCCACTAATTTGCCAGAAAACTACAATTTTATGAAAAACAGACCAAAAATGTGATGCAAAAATATAAAATTGCCACACAATACAGCTGAAAACCTGTCAAAGAAGGGACACCTTTTTAATATTAACACTGTTAACTTGAGCAGCTAACAAAATAAGAGCATCTACATGCATTTCTGAAATAAAAGTAATCTATAACTCTGATCATTACAGTTATATATAACTGTAAACCCTCCACGTTTTCTTCCAAAATTGCCATTTTGGGAGGGGATTATTAGGCGAAGAGCAACATTTTGAGCCAAAATTGGGGACAGTTGAGAGGTTTGGATATTCCTAATTCTATAAAGCTATTTGCATGTACCTCTCAACCTCTTAATGCAGGAAATCTGGACAAGGCCAAATATATTGGAGGAACATACAAACACTACTAAAATTGCTCTTGAATAAACTTAAGACAGTTGATAGAATAACAGGTCTTGCTTTAGTATGCATTTTCTGAAGGTTATGACGTCTGAAACTCAATGTCTGTCATTTAGTGACTTCATTCCTAAATGATTTGCCAGAAAATCACAAATTTTATGAGCAACAAGTCAAAAATAAGAAGCAAATATCTATTCATTCTGCAAAAATATGGACAGCTGAGAGGTATAGTTCAGCCGGGGCTGCCTGAGTTTGCTGCCCTTCCCCCTCACAAAATCATGGTCGAATGGAGCCTCCCCCCTGCAGCCATTCCAATGTCCCATTCCTTGGTTATTTCACCCCATTTACCATAAACACTGTAATGTGCATACTGCTTTACTTCTGCAATGATTTGGATTTCATTTGAAAGTTTTATTTTGCATTTTACAGCACAAACCCTAATAGATATCTGCTAAACAAAGCAATGCAGTCTCACAATGAAAACAGACTTAGCATTAAAACTTCTCTGCCCTTGAAACTCACATGAATTGAAACAGCATTGAAATCCACATTCAAAGAAAATACATTTTGCCAGTGGTAGATAAAGATTAACTTTGAACTGTTTTCAAATCATAGGCCCCTTGAACACGAAACATACACATGCTCTTTGATACACTTTCCTGATTGTATTAAATTATATTCCTTGTACAATACAGTACAGTTGTTAGAGGGCATTTTAAATTTATCGTTTTGAATATTTTCCAGTAAACAATGAAACAAAATGCATGCACCAATGACAAAACTGCCCAGTTCAGAACATTTCCATCATAAAAGTCTACTCAACCTTCTATAGTCCACCAGTATCAGTAAATATGCACAATCTCTGAAGAAGTAAAAGTCATCTAAATAATTCCACATTAAAGAAATCTGTAACTAATGAAGAGGTTGCTGCTAGCAAACAACTTTATATGTCATTGTTTCATCTACAAATAAAGTGCCTGTTGCCCTTGAGGAATAAATTGCCTATGATACATTAAAAAAATGATAAGCTAGTAATATCGCAATAGGGAATGGATGGCAAACTGATTGTGATGACTGTGCCCTGGCCCAGCAATCAAGGAGCCTCAATCCTCACCACTAACACCAGGAAGGTTGTCTCCTAGAAGAGGAAAGGATAACTAACACACACAGTAAAGCACAAATTCCCTTAAGTGCACACAGAGATCATAGTCAATCTGGGGCTGGCTGCTACCTTGCTCACCAGGTCCCCAATAAGACTCCCCACTCGCACAGCTATAGGGTCCAGTTCTCAGCCTAACTGGATAAGCTAGAACCTCCAGTACCCTTTCTGTCCAACCAGTGCTTTGTGTCCCTGCCAAGTAGCTGACACAACAAACACTTTGAGATAAGTATTTATACAACTTCACAGACACTCTTGGGAAAGGCTGACACAGATTCTCCAGCTGTGCCCCTTTACCCAGACTATACGGCAGTAATTTCTGCCACCACCCAGTTAATAATATCAGCTACTAAAAGACCCTTAAAAGGGTGTCCAGTTATTACTGTGCAATATTTTTATCCAATGGTAATGTGACTATACAGTCTAAGGCTTATCAGAATGGCCTATTACAATAACCTCTATAAATATGCAATGTATTCTAGAGCTTATCTCTTCACAAAGCAGCCACAGGTAGAAAGTTTTAAAAATATTTAATAATAAATAATTAAAACACAAGACAAAACTATTACACCACAGAGATATCTAAGAGTTCAGAGATCACAAAGATCTGGTTACACAGAAAAATACTTAATCTAACTTTTTAATCTTTAGCTAATCTTAAGAGAAAACACAGTGCTACAATCCTACTTACATACATAAAGAGCAGAAGCAGTGCTGGGTTAGATGTCCAAAGTCAAAATGCTCTCAGTCTCTTGTGAGAAATAGTATTTAAACCTTACTAACAAACATGTTTGCTGAGTCCCTCCCCAAATTACATAATTTTTGACACTTAGGTTTTCCCAGGCAAGCAAACTGCATTATTTAGCAATCTAACACCTGCACAGAAACTTACAACAATAGAAGACATTTCACAAGTATATACTAGCAGAAACCAGAGCAATAAGCACCTTCCATATCTAAATTCTAGTCATAAACTTTAGCCTTAAAACAATGGGCATGAAATCTTCATCCAGCTGCCCTGGAGCTGAATTCTAACATTAAAGAGATTCATAAGATCTTTTCAACTTAAAAAGACACATTTGAAATACTTGGCTTGGTTTTCCTTACAGCAGATGGCAATGTTGCAACAATCTTGAAGTTCACATTTTACAGTGTTTTCTTACATTTAAAAACACAAGCCTGTATTTTACATGTATTTATACAGTTGATATAATTATATATCAAATTCTATTTGACTAGGCTGGCAGCCTTCGCCCATCTCTCCCCAATCGTCACACTGATAACAGGTTCATAGTTACTAGGTATCTTCGCCAAAAAGGACTGCAGCATCCACCCCCTTTGCAACACAGTACAGTATCATCAATGCATCTACCTACTGTGGGAGTAGAACCCACAGCCTTCTGCATCAAAAGCAAGGAATACTACCTGTTTTGCTACTAACAATACAAGCAGACTCAGCATATGCAGCACTAAACCTTTGTTCCCCTGCAGCTCTCAGCTCCTTGTAAAATCTACTCGACACTCAGCTATTTCTCTGAACTTTGCAGCACAAGAAATCTGGAAAAAGCTGAAATTTATTCAGGGGGGGGCGACAAAAGCCCAAAAACCAGGTACACATTTTAAACATTGGTTGTATAATGTTGGAAAGTTGCTAGAATAAAATGCTGTGTTACCACCATACATTTCACTGCCATGTCTTGAACCCAGGGGACCCTGTGCAAAACAGTCAGAGAAACATACCACTATGCCAAATCAGCTGTTTTGTGAAAGACAGGAAGACTGAAACTTAAATGGCTACCATTTAGTGAATTCAATTCTCACCATAGCTGTCAACCTCTTAGCACAAAACACCTGAACAAAGCCAATAATGGGGGAATACAGCCCCCAAACATATTCAGTAAATTCAATTTTCACCATAGCTCTTAACCATAGCACAAAAAACCTGGATGAAGCCAATAATGGGGGGATACAGTCCCAAAAATAGGGTAAATTTCAAATATCCATGTTATAAACTTAGAAAATTGCTAGAATAAAAGGTTTTGTGTTACCATGTACTTTCTGAAGAATATGAAGTCTGAAATTCAAATGCCTGTTATTTCTATTTACTTAACATTTGTTAACCAGGAAAGTGTGACTTGGAACAAAAGCCAATTTTCAGCAGAGGCCCAGAGAGAAACACTCCAGACACATGTCTTTGTAAGATGGGAGGACATGCAGACTCCACACAGAAGGTACCCAAGTCAATAATCAAACCAGAGAACCTGTAGTTGTCAGGCAACAATCCTACTAGTACACCACTGCACTACTGACTAAACAAAGAAAAACAAACATACAGAAACCTCCAATTTTATGAGGAACAGAACAGAACAAATATGAGGTATAAATCTGAAACTATTTTACAAATGGTGGTGAGTAGGGAATTCAAGCCCTTGCCGCCTGCATTCAAGGTACAGGGTTCAAGCCTGAGTATTCCCTACCATCATCATCTTGCAACTGGGTCATTTTACACACACCCACACCACGCACACTAAAAGAAGGATAGTGGCAGTGTTTTATAACTGCTAAACTGTGTAAATTGTATTCAGCTCCCATATGAAGCAGTCAGTTGTCCTGCTAAAAGTCATCATCAAAGTAAGCGTCTCAACTATTTAACCACATTCACAGCTCCTTTTTTATTTCTGAGCAGCCCAACACGTGGATATGAAAGGAAATATCTAAAAGATTATTCATTTAATTACTTTATATTTGTTGACTGGTTAAATCCCCTCAACTCAGCCCGTGGCCTTAATTCAGGGGAGATCTAAAATTATATTTATACCAACAAATGGAATTTTAGCCAGTAATGAAGGGGAACTTCCCTCCTCTTCTTCTGATAAGTGTCATGGGATCACTTCATCACAGTTTGGTTGTCCTTCAAAAGACAAAACCCTCAGGAGTGCAGCACCCCCCACCCATGCTAAACTACAGTATCAGTATTTAAATACGATTATAAAGTGCTTGGTGTGTAGATAGATCCACACCTTTCCCATGCTTATGGCATCAAAGGCAGGTATATCAACTGCTAAGCTATTTTGCAGCATTAAACACACAGCTGGAATGTTTTTCTGTTATGCTCTATCAGTATTGTACATCTGTGCCATTGCGGTTGTATCACATTATAACATGGAAATTGTAAATCAGGCAACAGTGTGGAAACCCTGTTAGGCATCAAGCACTGTGCAGTATGGATAACAGTACTCTATGCCTTGCTACTTGCCTTACATGTATCAAAAATGTACCAGTTATGACATTTAAAAGCATAAATATTCATGTGTATCCAGTCAGTGCAGAAAAAAAACACTTTTTTTTTGTTTTTCCTCTCTCTCTCTCTCTCTTTTACTTATGTACAGGAATAACTGTTTTATTAATATAGCTCATAAACCAACAAAAATAATATAAACAGAGACTCTGCCTGCCTTTAACTCTCCTGTTAACTTTTCTGTAATATCCATATTTTGAAACTTAAACCAGTAGGCAAAGTTTTACTTTACTGTACTGTTGCATTATAAGCAGTTTTCTTTTTGCTAAAGTTTTTAGAAACTAGAAAATGAGTTCAAGTTAAGTACAGTCACTGCCTTTTAATGAAATGCTTTCAGATTTTTGACTGGTTATTCTGCCATTCTGTTGGGGCTGACATCTATTAGCAGACAACAGCCATAAACAAGATCTACTTCTGCTTTTTACCTTATGCTGCTAATCCCAGATTAGTTACCTTTCAACACAGATGCAGATAACTGAATGCCCCTATCCCAGTAATTCATATATGAATGGATAATAACACAGCCAGAGAGTGAGTTAAGAATAAGTGCATGGGAACAGCACATTTCCACCTGATGTAAAAGGTACATTTACAGAAAAACTTCTCTACTGTCAGCAAAGACACATTTGTATTCAATACTGAGAACATTAGCTATGTTTACCAACAAATTTACGTGAAGAAGGGAACATTGATAATCAAAGAAATATCTGTACATTACTTTGTTTTAGTTATTATCACTTGAATTTTAGTTATACTCCAGATCATTTGAATTTCAATTATAGTCCAGGAGACTTTTTACTGAAAGCAAAACAGAAGTCATGCTTAATATGTATAATCCACTCTAGATGCTGGCATATACTTACGGAGTGTTACATGTTTTGATTAGTCATGTGATGCTTAGAAGCAGCTCAAGCCATGGGTTAGTACTTCTATAAAGAAAAGGCTAGAGGAAGGTATCAGAGGTTGCATTTTTGATAAACATGCATGCTTAAGTCCAAGTACACACACACACACACACACACACACACACACACACACACACACACAGAGATATTTATATGAACACACACACACACACACACACACACACACACACGCACACACTTAGCTATGGAGGTCTCGTGAATACATCCACAAAGTCCAAACGTCCCGTAGTGCTATAATACATCCACAAATTCTGAACATATGGAAGTCCCAACAAACAAGTCCAAATATCCTGCGCAAGTCCCAGAAACATACATCCCGTGCTAAGAAGCTAGTCCCACCTGCGAGAGCACTATTTCTTCTGGCTAGTCCCGCCCGCAAGAGAAAGCTTGGATCCTCACTGGTCCAGCCTGTGGATGATGCAGTCCGACGTTTCTCTGGTCTGTGCGGTTATCACCACACAGACTTCTGGGCATCTGCGGGGCAGCGATGCCTTTCTCCATATCTGGACTGCTGTCAAAGCAGCTTGGAGTCCTGTCTAGGAGCTTGCGTGCGTGTGCGCATGCGCGGAGTTCTGGGACTTGTGAATTTTTTTACCATTTTTTTATTTTTTGTTTTTTTGTTTTCCATTTTTTTTTGTTTCTTTACAGAGGTGGGAGGGCTGCAGTCCTGCAGTCCTATAGCACGAGCCGCCCCTGCAGTATTGGCTGCACTCACTAAAGCAAAGAACACGGCCTCAACAGACACCAATAACATATCAGGATGACTCCTGAGTAGTCCAAAATATGAATTGTTTGGACCGCCTGGAGTCATTATTTAACTATAGTCTGAGACAGGCTTTGTGCTATATGAATGGAGGACTGCAACTGTCATCCAACTCCATAAGGGAGGACCTTCAACAGATCTTAGAAACTACAGGCCTGTTAGTCTGACTAGTCATATTTGCAAAGCCAATGAAAGAAATATCATGGAATTTATCAACAAGGACACATGAGACCTCCAGACACTGGATCCTACCCACGTTGGCTTTGTCAAAAGAAGGTCAAGCTTACTGAAACTGCTGGACTTCTTTGAAAAGGTTACTAAGGCATCAGATAAGGGGTAAATGGTGCATACTGCCTAGCGAGATCTGGCAAAAGCATTTGATACAATATTACATTTCTGTGAGACTGTGTTCAGTATCAGAACTGCTTCCTTGTAGCCTGGCTATGATTGATTCTATAACCATCTGGACACACAAAGCTGATATAAGTACTCTTTTTTGAATTTGATCTGTTTCAGTGATAGCTAGCAAAACTGTACTGCATTTATGTATTTGCTTGACTGTATATTGCTGCTCTCTGTTTGTATTTTGTTAACAGAACTGTACTGCATTTATTTATTTGCTTGACTGAATATTGCTGGTCTCTGTCTGCATTTTGTTCAGCTGGTTTCACAGTGAGGGTTGCTTTACATTCTGTGAAGCCACCCCATCCAAGGTGTGTGCTACTGGTCAGAAAGCTTTTGTGTTTATTTGATTGCATGAGGGTCCAACTTTTCTTTTATACTACTGGTATAAAGAGTTACATTTCTGTGAGACTGTGTTCAGTATCAGAACTGTGCCCTTGTAGCCTGTCTATGATTGATTCTATAAACATCTGGATACACCAAGCTGATATAAGTATCCATTTTTTGAACTTGATCTGTTTCTGTGATAGTTAACAAAACTGTATTGTATTTATTTTTTGCTTGATTGATTATTGCTGGTCTCTGTCTGCATTTTGTTAACAAAACTGTACTGAATTTATTTATTTACCTGATTGAATATTGTTGGTCTGCGTCTGCATTTTGTTCAGCTGCTTTCACAGTGGGGGTTGCTTTACGTTCTGTAAAGCCACCCCATGCAAGGTGTGTGCTACTGGTCAAACAGCTTTTTGTGTTTATCTGATTGCCTGTGGGTCCAAACTTTGTTTTATACTACTGGTATAAACACTTACATTTCTGTGAGACTGTGTTCAGTATCAGAACTGCTTCCTTGTAGCCTGGCTGTGATTGATTATATAAACATCTGGATACACAAAGCTAATATAAGTATACTTTTTTACACTTGATCTGTTTCAGTGATAGTTAACAAAACTGTACTGCACTTATTTATTTGCTTGATTAAATATTGTTGGTCCCTGTCTGCATTTTGTTAACAAAACTGTACTGCATTTATTTATTTGCTTGATTGAATATTGTCGGTCTCTGCATTTTAACAAAACTGTACTGCATTTATTTATTTGCTTGATTGAATATTGCTGGTCTCTGTCTGCAGTTTGTTTTTCCCACCCTCCTGCGCAAGTGTCATTGTATTCTTGAACTTGGTGGCTTTGGAATTGCCCACACCTGCTGTAAATTTTATTTTGGACACTCTTCCCAGTCCCATCTCATTTGCTGACTCTACTAAGTACAGTGAGATCATTTGGGAAGGACTACCCCCTTGCTTCTTTGATTTTGGATACTCCTTCCAGTCCCATTTCATCAGCTCATTCTACTGTATACAGAGAGAGCATTTGGGAAGGCCAAACCCCTTAGTTTCTTAAAAGTATCTTCTGTTTCCTCCCTCTCCACTAAAAAAATATACTTTATTCAGCTGTTTTTACTGTAATTGTGTTCTTACTTTATTACCTTATTTTAATTTGCTTCTTGCTCTTAAGTGTTTATGTGCTTTTATTCTGCTGCATTTACTATTGCTTGTTAGTAGCCTGATTAAATTTGTTTGTTATTTTAAACCTCTTGTTTTGGTTTTAGCATTTCGACTTCAGGTCAGTTATTTTACATTTAAGAAGGTTTCTGTGGTCTACACTCTTGTGGACAAACCCTTATCTAAACCCTATCTCTGTAAGTCCATCCAAGTTTTCAGAACATTATGTCTGGTCAGTTCCCATCAGTTTCTCCTGCCAGCCTGGTCAACATGGGCATACTGAGACAGTGTAGCAACTACCTCATGTTCACTGACAACCCTCTTCTCCTAGCACATAGTTATTCTACTTACGAGAAATGCATCTACATCAGTAACCTGGAATGCATGCTCTCTCACTCCACAGCCAGTACTCCTGACTAAGAAGAGATTGCCAGCACAAGCACCACACCACCTATATTACATAGCCATGCACAACACACACACACACCTATGCAGAGGTCCTCAATAAAACATACCTAAACAGCACAGACCTCCAAAACACACTCATAAATATTCTACACACAACACCAAATACATCACAGACAGCAGACAACGCACCAGTGTCTAACAAACACAGCCCATAAGGCATAACAATAAACCAAACATACTAGTCATTGCTGACTCAATTGTGAGACACACCAATGTCCCCCTCACCAGGCTCAACAATGAGAGGGTCACGGTCAGTTGTCTGTCAGGTGCCAGAATCCGCCATATCACGCAAGCACTTAACTTTCTCCCCAACAGGTACAAGTATTACTCTGTCATTGTCCATGTTGATGTGAATGACTTGAGATGTACCCCCTTGGACTATATGAAGAGACATGATTGAGCTCTCAGTGCATGTGTCCCAGGCAGGTATGACCCTAGCCCTAAGCAGCATCTTACCTTCACCAAGAATGATACAATACCAACAAAAAATAATTGACTTCAACAACTGGCTTAGTTTCTGGTGTCATTGCAAGGGGATCCAGTATCTGTCTGCCTGGGATGACATGGCTGACAGACCTCAATGCTCTGCCAATGATAGCATCCACCTGTCACCCCTGGGATTCCAGATTCTGGTCAAGGCTCTTGTCTCCCTCACTGTGCCTTTTTTAGATAATGTCCCCAAAGACAAATCTTCCAACATAAAAGATCTGTCAAAAAGCAAATTGAGGGTCATGTTGCTAAATGCTATGAGCCTTAACCTGAAAATGCACTTACTGGAACCTCTCCCTGCACTGGAAGATGCTGACATCTGTATTATGGAAACTTGGTTCAAGGCTGCGAAGAGTACTCCTGCCTTACCGGGCTATACCTCATTCCACACATTCTGACCCTAAAATGAGGTCAAGAAGGCTAAGGGTGGTGGAGTCTCTATCTTCATTAAAGACAAGCACACCTCCAGACTGGTTTGCCAGGCTAATACACTAGACCTACTCCATGTGCAACTGACAGTTGGCAAGACACCCATCCAAGTTATACCCAACTATAGACCCCCCATGACTCAGGGCACCCACTCTTCCTACCTGGACCTACTTGACTCCATCAAGGTACCCCCTAACACCCTGATCCTTGGTGATTTCAACTACTCCACCATAGACTTGGTGAACTATTACTGCACTAATGCACTCACCCAATGATTCCTTGACTTCATCAATTCTAATACACTAGACCAGCTCATCTCATCCCCCACAAGGGGAGATAACTTTCTGGATTTGCTTCTCACTAACATAAGCAACTGCTGCACCACTCCCAAAGTAACTTCTTCCCTGGTGAGATCAGACCATCGGTCTGTCTCATTCAAAGTTTCTATCCTGCACAATCCCCGCCCCCTCCCAGCCATAACCAGGCTAAAAAACTTCTCAAACGCTGAATACAACCTCCTAAAGGAGGGTGTCAGTAGCTTCACACCACCACCCCCCTCAGAGGATGCAGACAGCTATGATGAACAGTACACCAATACAGTATACAAGCACCTGCACAACTGCATGGACTCAGACATACCCAACAGAACTAAAACCTGCTCCTCAAGGAAACACAAACCTATCTGGTGAACAGCCTCTATCAACAGGTTTTACAACAAAAGGAAGAAACTGTTGTCCAAGGGTAAAAAGACACAAATTCCCAAATGGAAAAACTCCATTCTTAACCTCAGCAAACAAATTAGATCCCTAGTGAAAATCTCCAAAGCTAATTATGAATCAAAACTAGCCTCCAAAACAAAGGGAAACCACAATGCCTTCTTCAGTTGCATCAGGAACCTCCATGGCAAAACCCAGGTTTGTTCTGAATTAATACATAACAGTACCACTTACACTTATCCTGTTGACATAGCCAAACTGCTAGCAGATAGGTTAAGTGCAAGCTTCACCCCCCCCTGCCCCTCCACAGCCCATTCAACATCCCCAATACTTGTCACACACCTCACATCTCTGTAGATCAAGTGTTAAAGACTATATCCAAGTCAAAGTACACAGCTTCCATGAGACTTGATAGTATTCCAGGCTGTATTCTGCACCATCTCCAGCAAGAACTAGCTTCACCATTGAGCTCCCTATTCAACCACAGCCTAAGTACAGGCTTCATTCCAGCAGAGTAGAGAACTGCCATTGTTATCCCTTTACACAAAGGTGGTACCACTACTGACCCTAGAAACTATCACCCCAATAGCTTGACAAGTCTGATATGCAAAGCCATGGAGAATATTATTATGGACTTCATAAACAATGACATATGCAATCTCCAAGCACTTGACCCCACCCGGTTCAGATTCGTGAGGGGCAGATCTTGCCTGTTGAATGTGGTTAATTTTTTTGAACTGTCACCAAGGTCCTGGATGAGGGAAAGTCAGTACATACAGCTTAGCTTGACTTGGCCAAAGACTTCAACACAATCCCCCACTTAGGCATCATCAAAAAGCTAACACAACTTGACATAAATCCCTGTCTAATCAGGTGGGTGGCCAACTGGCTCACCGATAGGAACCACAAGGTCAAAATAGGTGCCACTGGCTCTCCAGATGATGTTAACATACTACAAGAGGGTCTCACAGCAACAAATGACTGGTGCCAAATTCATGGCCTTAAGTTAAATGCAACAAAATGTATTATCATACCATTCAGCAAAAACATGGCCGCTACTGATTACCTCAACAATGGCAACCCCCTAAGCACACAACCTGTTGAGAGAAACCTGGGAACATAAGTTGAAAATAATCTCACGTTCGACCATCATGTAGTGGCAGTGGTCAGAAAAGCCTTTTACTTGGTTCATCTCATAAATAAAGGGACTGCATCTAGAAAAAAGGAAGTTATTACCTCTCTGTACTCCTCTGTCATTAGGCCAATAATTGAGTACAATTCCTAGTTTGGTAGGTACCTCTTCAAACACCTGCACCAGCTGGAAAGGTCACAGAAATTTCTTACAAAGAGAATCCATGGCTTCCAACACCTGTCCTATGTGGACAGGCTCAACTCACTATCACTCTACTCGGTATCGTACAGATTGCTCTGAAGGGATCTTTGTCTCGCCTACAAGGCAATCTCGGACCCTGCCCTACTAGAAATGCTCCATATCCATAAGTTTAACTCCTTGCACATTACCCACTCAAAAGGCCTAAATATAATATGTGACATTAATAAAACCTGCTGGAGAGACAGGTTTCGCTCCCCTGTCTCTGGATTAGACTTCCCATACATGTCAAACAGAGTATGTTGCTGACCCTCTTCAAGCGCAACCTTGATGTGATGAGTGGATGGGAAATCACAAATTTGTCACAGGGGTTCCACCTGTGTCCCTCACTGACAGGGGTGCAAGGTGCTGACTTAGGTTTCTTTTTTGGGGATAACCTCTTGGCTAGGCTTGTAAGGGTCCCGGGGCCATTAGCCTAGTAACCTCCTATGATCCTATGATCCCACTCAGGCATTCTCAACCAACTTATGAAACTACATATAAACCCCATCATAACACACTGGACAGCAAGCTGCCTCAATAATAGGACCCAGGAGGTTAGAATAGGTGAAGCCATCTCCACAAAGAGGCTGATCACAAGTGGACTCCCCAGGGATCTGTGCTGGGCCCACTCTTGTTTGGCATCTACATCTCAGATGTCAAAGCCAATGTCAAAAGCCTTTGGCTGACCAAGTTCACAGCTGATTGCAAACTGGGAGCAGTCAGTGAATTCCCCTGGGATGAGAACACCCTTCAGGAATGTTTAATACAGACAAACACTTGACGCCAAAGCCATGGCTTAAAACTCATTACCAAGAAATGCATTACAGTACCTTTTGGGATGTTTTACCCCCCCCCCCCGAGTAATTTCATTATCAATAAAACACCCTTAAAAGCTGATTCACTAGTCAGGGATCTGGGAACTCATATAGATTGTAACCTAGCCTTCAGCCAGCATGTGTTCACGGTAGTAAAAAAATGCTTCTGTATTGTTCAAATTATAAGCATGGGCATGGCATCTAGGTCCAGAGAGGTCATCATACCACTGTACTCAGACCTTATCAGACGCATCATACAGTATAATACCCCCTTTGTTATGTACCTGACCAGACACATGCAGCAAGTGGACCATCCACAAAGGTTCCTTACAAGAAGAATACAGGGAGTAAAGACAATATCCTACACTGATCTCCTTAAATCCCTGTTTACTTAGTACCAAACAAACTTCTAAGAAGTCATCTTTGCCACGCATATAGGGCATCCCTGGAACCTATTTTGATGAACTTTTTGTACATCTGAAAAACAAACAGCATCAGAACTACTAGATTAAAAAGCATACATTTTGCTTTTGACATAAATAGGACATGTTGGACAGACAGATATTTCTCAGATAATTCCCATTCTCTGGACAAGGATCCCCATGCATGTGAAGCAGAGTTCCTCCCTATCCCTTTTTAAGTGCAACTGGCATCAATGGATGGGTAATAGGAAATTTTCCACGGTCTAGTTCCTTTGTCTCTGATGGACAGAGGCAGTTAGTAAATTAAATCTGTGGGACACATTTGGGTTGCACAGCTAGGCATACAAGGGCCCTAGTGGCCATTAGCCTTGTATACACCTATGAACCTATGAACCTATAAATCCAATATATTGTTATAAGCATTGTACTTCCATTTAGCATTAGTTACATTTGTTGGCTGGTGCCAAACATTGTGCAATTGCAGAAGTAGAAGACTAATTGTACAGAAAGGAGACAATACACCATCAGGGTGACATGAAGGCAGGGACAAAGTAAATTGTCAATAAAGAAAGATAACTGTGGCTCACAACAATATGCAGCCAACTGGTACAGAGAAATTACTTAACTGAAAACAGTCATTAACACTTAGATAATGGCTGGAATAGAACCTATGACATTATTAAAAAAACTTTCTACTCATTCAAGCATTAGCTCATCACACCACAAAGGAATGACTATGTTCCAGTATTAAAATAACTTCACTGAAGCACACTGAAAAGTTAGGAAATAAAAAGGGTGAACAGAGAGAGAAAGTGACAGATGCAGAGAGGAATAGCACAGATATGCTTTGTGGGACATATAGGAACGTGTGTATGGTGTTATAGTCTTGCTTATTAAATTATAATTAATCTGTTCTGCTCTGTACATTAAACTGATTACTATAGCTACAAGTAAGGGGTGGGTGAGTGCAATAAACATGAATACCTAACCAGTATAAAGTTAGCTTGCTAGGTCTCCTTGTTGGGACTGCAGTGTTCCCTAAGGGGCTGCGTTGTTATAAGTTCCCCAACAATGCAGTTTATGGATCTACTCTATACACAAAACTGGTGGAATTATTTGATAAAACGGGTCTGGAAATGTTAAATCTTATGACCCAAGACTATGAAATTAAAGCCAACACCCTATTAAACGAACTGACTATCCTGAATGATAACATTGTTCAAAATAAGAATTTTCTGAGTATTAAAAGAAGTTACGACAACTTTTTCAATGAAATAGATCAGCATTGTGTAAAAATTATTGACCGCAAAATTAGGAAACTAGAACGAGACTTGTTTGAATACAGGGATGGAAAGGCATATCCCTTACCAGGGAAATTTAAGCATCAAGTTACTAATGATGAGGTAGGGACTGGTTTTGCTGGTAATTCAGACAATCCCAATACTCCACTAGTTGAGCCACCTAGGAGGAGTGAGCGGTTGGCGCAGAAAAGTAGCAACAACCAACACCAGGTTTTTCAGTATCCCCAAGGCAGACCAGGGGGGAGGAACACAACTTTTTACCAAAAGAGTTGGAACAGGGCACACAAGTAATGGGGAACAATGGAATGTGTCTGATAGATAGCAATAGTGAAGATGAGTCCACAGACAAATACCAGGTTTTTAAGAAGGATGGTCTTGCAATATATAATTTTACAGATATTGTAATTTCACCAGAATTTTTTGAATTGTTTACCAGAGGCTTTCAGTTTGTGCCCCTACGATCCATGGATCTACCTAGAACACTGGTGGATCTGAAACTTTTTATTAGAAAATTAAATTTAGCTTTGTTTTTTTAAAGGGCAAACTGCTGTTAATCATGTCAACATTAGGAGCAGTACCTTTAATCCACCTATCCATCCTAGTCTAAAAATTTTTGAAGAACTGGTGGAAACGGACCTAAGAAAGAAGCATCTTCTAGGTTCAAACCAACCACCGAATAATTTTGATTTTTACTTGCATTAATTAACCAACTCATTTAAAGAGGAAGGTATACGTGTGATGAAACCCGACAAGGGTAGGGGGGTGGTCTTAATGTATCACTGGGCTTATGAAACACACATTCACAATATGCTGCAAGATGAAGTGACTTATGAATTAGTTTAGAGGAATGAGCTCAACATAGCGTATTCTAAGATTAACTATATGTTGAGTGACCATTTAATGCAGGGTTTTATTAACGAGAAACTATACAATTATTTGTATGTTGCTAAACCCAGGATCCCGGTCATTTTCGGGATCCCTAAGGTACACAAAGGATTAAACCCACTGAAATTTAGACCGATAGTAGCAGGTGCAGGGGGAATTACAGAACCTTTGGGTAAGTTTATAGACCAGACCCTGAAGAACTTTGTTTCAACTTTGAGGTTAATTTGTAAGGACTCTTGGGAATTCCTCAGTGACATTCATCAAAACCTATACAACTCCAACTTGTTGATGGCAACCATTGACATTATAGAACTGTTTCCGAGTATTCCCCATGTGATGGGATTGGAATGGTTTAATGAGGTCCTAGCAACAGAATCTGAATTTAGTAATGGTATGTTTAATCTATTGGTGGAATTTATGGAGGTGGTGCTTCACAACAATTTTATATATTTTAATGGAGAGATTTTCAGGCAAAAGAAAGGGGTAGCGATGGGCGCAGCCTGTGCCTCTACATACGCTAACATAGTACTACACCTATGGGAGAATAAGTATATATTTTCATCTAGCTGGGTAGGGCAAATTGTATATTACAAGCGATACCTAGATGATATCTGTATACTTTGGAACGGTGATATGGATAGTTTTTTGGACTTTGTCACTTACATCAATTCCACCACCGATTTTTTAGCTTTCACACATGAAGTCAATGACAAATCATTACATTATTTGGATGTTCTTTTAAGTAAGGATCAGGTTAACAATCTTTTTCAGTCCCAAATTTACAGGAATGGAACCTTTTCTAACACCTTTTTACACTTTGATAGCGGTCATCCATTTTATCAGAAAAAAAGGTATTGTAAAAGGACAGCTCATTCGAGCATCCAGAATGACAAGCACCTTAGCACTTTTTTTGAATGAGGTTGATTTTCTTAAGAAACTGTTTTTAGAGAGGGGCTACCCAATTCATCTGGTGGAAAATTTGATCAAAGAAGTTTTACAAGAGAGGGAATCAAAATACCCACCACTACTTGGTAAAGGTAGGGGTTTGATACCAACTATTGCCACCGACCAATGTTTACAAAGTAGTAATTTTATTTATACTTACACTAGAGACTCCCATCATATAGAAGCATCCATTCTCACATATTGGCCACTTTTGAAATTGCAGGATGACATCTATAAAATCATTCCTGACAAGCCTGGTTTTACAAGAAGGAGAGATACCAACTTAAAGGGTTTGTTGGAAGGTGGCTACAGGTACAAAAAGGACTTGTATCTTTGCAACAAAGTAGGTACTTTTAAATGTGGTGCATGTAAGCAATGCACCTACATTCATGACCAAAGTAACCTCTTTATTCCATCCGGAAATTTTAGAGTTAGTACCCAGGGCTACTTTAATTGTGCATTCAAAGGGGTGGTTTATCTCGGTACCTGCACTGAATGCGGTAGTTTTTATATAGGCAAGACCGAGAGACCACTAAGAAAAAGGATATATGAGCATCTATATGAGGTTTCGAAGGAAAAGGATACCAACGCCTTTTACAAGCACTCTTTGGTCTGTAGTAAAATGAATTTAAAATTTCTGGTTTTGGATCAAGTCACTCAGGATCCCAGAGGGGGTGACTGGGAGACTCGGTTGGAAAATAAGGAATTAATGTGGCAACTTAAGCTAAATGCCACGAAAATTCCAGGTTTGAACGAAGGTATTAGTATAGCCAGCGTTCTAAAATTAAATAGAGAAAAATTATGAGTTGGTTACACATTATTCTTCAGGTTTCATCTTTATATATATTTTTTTAGGTTGGGAAGACCCTACTGTATTTCATTGTTTTGGTTATTAATGGTATATTTTTTTATAATTAAATAGGACCTCATATTTCAGCAGACAACAGTATAGATTGGTGCTGCAGGAGATGTATATGAATGAAATTCATGAATTATTATTTGTTACCTGTTTTTAATATGACAAGTGATTGTATTCATTTATCTATTTATTTATTTATTTATCTGCATGTTTAATACTTTTAAGAGCTCGTCCAGATGCAATTTCGCAAATGTTTCAAGCATTTTTATTAACATTTATTTGTGCAATGAATCTCACTAGCTTGTTGCTAGATTTGATACTAGGGATGTCACTGGTGCTTTAAATCTGTAATTAGAACAACCTTAATTGTATTTGAACTAATTAGTTGTTGATTTCAAGTAGTATTTAACAATTTTGTTTTGTAAAGGTTCTTCATCTTGATAAAGCCTGGTAGGAACCAGGCGAAAGCGCTTGACTGATTTTTTATCTTTCTTAAAGAATAAAAGTTGTTGGATACCTCTCAGCTATTTTGCTCCTGATTTTCTTCAGTTGGATACATTTTAGATCCTTTGAACCATGTCCTGCCACCCGTGGTGGTTTTTAAGCACTGCAGTATTCTTGAAAATTATGTCTTGCTACACTATTCCAGTGTTATGTAAAGAAACTGTGTTATTTGTAAAGAAATGCAGACATTTGCAAATAAATATGTGTTAGGAATATGAGCTGTCATGAAGTAATAAACTGACATACAGTTGTAATCAAATCCATGATACTAAGCAAAAGATCAGACTACAAACCTGGTAATTATCTCAACACACCCACAGGAGCTCCTAGTTTAATGCATCCAGCAGCTTAATAAATGTTACATTAACTGTATCATAGTACAGCCTTTAGAATGGGTTTACTCTGTATTCCCATAGAACAGTGGATTTAAGCACAGTTGTGCAACATTAATTGGATCACTGCAGATTAGATTGAAATATTCAGCTTTTGCAATAAGAACTTAAACAGTGTTCACTGTCACTCAGCATGGCTGGGCTATGGCAAACAAACTCCACACAAATGCCAAGGACATAAAATGAAGGCTTTTTTATGGACCATTTCTGGCCATACGTGTGTTGTACATGAATCTATTTTTTTGACCAAATTTAATGTGCGATAAAGGAGTGGATAGAACAGTGGAGAAAATGGGGTTGGCAAGCAGAGAGCAGCACATGGGAAAGAATACAAGAATTTGCAGGAGAGTCATGGGAGGGGTCATGGGAGGACACCATGGCTATCCACTTCTTCACACTATCAGTGTTCAATTGAATACATAATTCATGATTTTATAGAGTCACTACACCAGTGATGGCTGATGTCAATTGAATAACACTGTATGGCTAATTCTTTTCAGGATGACACTTAGGCAAAGTGGAGAGCTATGTATGGGATATAATTTGTTTTTGGGACAGGTGTCCATTTTTGTTTTTATTTGTGAGAGAGAGGAATATTGGGAAAGAAGCTCAGCTTAGGAATGATAGGGTCAGGTAGTTAGGGTTGTTTAGGAAGAATTCATAAACATACAGGACATAGAAGACAGACGGGGATGGTGATGGAGACAAAATGCTGGGAAACACCATGATTGGGATAGGTAGTGGACATCAAAGGTGTGCCCACATTCAGCATGAGAACAGTGAGAATCTACTTCTCACCCTCAGAACTGTCATCACTGTCTCCTGCAACATCTTCCTGGGTCAGTGCCAGATGAGTCAGCATCTTTGCAATGCAGTGTAGAGCCGTTTTAACCCTTCCAATATGTGCACTAAGGCCCCTTTCTATTATATCCTCCATCAGCTCTGTCAGCTCCTGCTGAGTGACTAAATTATCACCATCACTAGTACTGCTACTGGAGGGTACCACTGCACCAGCAGTTAGGACAGAGCTTTGTGACATACTTGAAGCAGGTAGGGCAGGGGTTATGAAACTAACACTGACAGGCTGTGACCATGAAGTGCTGGATATCTGTGCTACAATCTGTGTACCTATGGCAGGCCAAGCCGCAATGATCGGTGCACATCCCTGTGCTGTTGATGATCACATTTCAGCAACAAGTTATGCAAACAGCAGATTGTTAATAAAATATACCCCCCCCCAAAAAGAGACAAGGGTGAGGGGAATAAAATAAGAGATAATTAGATATCATGTAACAGTACTGTATTCTTTAAATACATTTTTACTTAACACATAACTTTGATAATTTACTATTGCACACCTTTGAAGCATCCATATATGATAGAAAGGTACTTTTTTGTTAATACATATACAAATATCACTGCTCAGATATATATATAAGAAACGATCATCAATTAAAAAAGGCTGCTTCTGGGTACTGAACCCACATACAGTAAAGCTAGTATTCTGATTGCCTAATGCAAGCAGCAACATTTATTATGGAAGGCATGCATTCTTAAGATGAATGACGAGGTATGGGCTGTTGGGGTGGGAATGGAGTGTAAAGTTACACTGATTATAATATATAGAGAGTTGAGATGTTTCCTGTTCATTTTGCATAGGTGAATGATTGGATTAAGTCTGTTAGCTTAATCTAATAATGTGGGCTTTTTAAATAATAGAACACTGTGACTGTATTCACAAGTTTTCCTTTAGCAAATACATTTTCAGTGTGGGTTGAGCAGCCTGCAGTTGAAGGCAGCTTTGCATTCTATTCTTATGTTTCCATGGAGATAAGTTGACTACAAGTGCAGGCAATACATCTTGAGTAGTTTTGGGCATTGCTTGCTGAGGGAATCAAGAAATTAAATGGTACAAGGGTAAGCAGCTTAGTGAAAAATAAAGTTTGAAATTACTGGAAGTGAATAAGAGATAGCAGCTTTCCTGGTAGCTAAATACTTCAGTACTTTAAGCAGAACAGTATACAATTTAGTTATATTTAAACATAGTGCACTTTTCCTTAAGACTAAAAATAAATGTTTTCAGAAAGCATACAAGTTGTTTTTCATGTCTGGGAGGGGAATACAGAAAAGACCAGAACAGACAGTAATTAGAGCAAGTAGGAGCACAGACTGTAACATGAGCCTTAGCATGAAGAACTTTAATTTTATGTTAGGTAATGTCTGTGGGTGTCGCTGTTGATTTGGAACAAATGTTCCTATCAGGAGGGTTAAACTTCATTATTTGAAGATGTGCATAATGCTCTATGTTTGTTTTAACTTAGTAAGTTATGAGGGTGTTCTAGGGCTATGCTTGCTTTTTTATTATTTAAGGGTTTTCAGTAAAACAAAAAGTCTTGTAAAATGTGGCATAACTTCAAATGGCGATGACAAGAAACATTTGTATAAAAGATCCACCTGCCAAATATTAATGGGTGCATGTAACAAAAAAGTGCAAACAGACATTTGAAAAAAATATCATATAGCATAGGTGGGAATAATAACTTCTTATCATAATGGCTGCAGTATCCATATTCATTTGGAATGTGAAAGGCATCACAGGTATAGACCAAAAGGTAAGAGTATTGAATTATATAATGCAATGCAGAGTGCAAATAGCAATCACACAAGTACACATTTAGAAAGAACTGAGCATGTGAACTTGATAAAGAAATAATTTTAGGATGGATATTCAGCAGAATATCAGGGACAAAGGGAATGAGGAGTACTTATACTAATTGCTAACAGACCTCCAATACTTAATGAAGAGGAAAAGAGAAGATAATGGTAGATTTATGTTAGTAAGGGACTACTCGCAAGGGAGAAAGATTATGCTGGCATGTATTTATATTCCACCTAAAACTGCTATTTGAGATTAAGAAAATTTGGGGCAAATAATCAGCTTTTAGTGGGGAATATTACTTATAAGTGGGGATTGAAGCTTGATTTACTACACTGAGGATGTATCTGGGGATGTAGAAGGGAAAATATAACAAAAGAGTGTAGATTTCTGAAGAAATTTATAAAAAAACTATTTGATATGGAAGATTTGAATTCAGTGGTAGAAACTCAGAGAGAATTTATGTATTATTCCCCAAGGTACAATGACTGGGCTAGACTAGGCATACATTATACTTCATAGGAATGTTTGTGTGAAGATTGGGTAAAGGCTGCCAGACTAGCCAGATAGAATTTTGGAGATAATTCTGTCATCTGTAAATATTAATGTAAACCAGAGGCTTGTTGTCTTAAATAGAAAAAAAAAATAGCGTTACATGTGGAAATGGAAAATAATGTAACAACACTGCACTCTACTGAGCAAGTAAAGCATGTTGTGACCCTTTGATGTAAACACGGCTCCGGTCAGTCTAGATGAAGGAATTCTTGCTATTGTGTTAAGGCCAGAATTTGCATACATAAATGTCCTTTATTGCTATGGTTTGTCCCCAGAGGTGAAGAATGTAAATGTAGTGTCTGTTAGTCTGGGAACCTAGGGAAGTGTGAAGAATGATGTAATGTGAACCAGGAATGTGATTTTAAAACAGAGAGAATCAGAAAGCATTAAGCATTTTTGTCTTGACCATCCAACTCAGCACTGCCTTTGCTCTATATTTAAGTTTATCTTAGACTTATGTTTTCCCTTTTAGAACTAGCTAGAAACTAGAAAGATTAGACTAAGTGTTTTTCTGTGATGTCAGAACTGTACTACTGAATAATTTTAAGTATTTCTCTGTGATCTCTGAACTCTTGTCTAGCACTGTGTAGTAAAAAGTATTGTCTTGTGTTTTTATTATTTATTATTAAATACTTTTATTATTTATTATTAAATATTTTAAACCTTTCAACTGTGGCAGTTTTGTGTAGAGATAATTTAAGCTGTAGAGTACATTGCATATATATAGTGATCCTGTGCCAAGACACTCTAATAAGCCTTGACTGTTTAGTCACACTTATGAATTGGATAATAATATTGCACAGTAATAATTGGACACCCTTTTAAGGGCCCTTGAGTAGCTCGTAAATATGAATGGGTAGTGGCAGCTGATACTACCATATAGTCTGGGAAAAAGGGACACAGCTGGAGAACCTGTGCCAGCGTTCCCCAGGAGTGTCTGTGTGCTTGTATAAACTCTTCTCAAAGTGTGTGTGTGTGTGTGTGTGTGTGTGTGTGTGTGTGTGTGTGTGTGTGTGTGTGTGTGTGTGTGAGCTACTTGGGCAGGGACATGGAAACACTGGCTGGTCAGAGACGGTACTGGAGGTTAGCTTACCAGCTAGGCTGAGATCTGGACCCTATAGATGTGCCAGTGGGGAGTCTTATTGGGGACCTGGAGAGCAAGGGAGCAACCAACCCCAGACTGACTGTGATCTCTGTGTGCTCTTAAGGGAAATTGCACCTTACTGTGTGCATTTGTTATCCTTTCCTCTCATATGAGACGCCCTCTCTGGTGTTAGTGGTGAGGACTGAGGCTCCTTGATTGCTGTGCCAGGACACGGGCATCACTTATTAATTGTTTGGCAGTGGTAGGATATCCACATCACATATTAATTGGCAGAAAATACTAATTGGCTTGTAGTGTTGTGGGTAGAGTGAATTCCTGTAGCTGGTGCACAGTGAGCTCTGAAGGTGTTTTGTAGTCTAAATCAACCATGCAGTGAATACTCAGAGTTCAGATCACAATTGTTTTATTTCTTTTGTTAGCTTAGTTAGTCAGGGTGAGTAGGCAGCATGTCAGCAGAGGAGCATGGAAAGCTGACAAGGAGCCAGCTGCTGCAAATGTGCCAGGCTAGGGGACTGGTGCATGGAAAACTGACTAAGGCAGACCTGATTGCAGCCTTGGTTACAGATGCATCAGAAAACAGCAACCAGGAGGACAATCAGACTGGCAATGGAGATATAATACCCTCGGAGAATGGACAGCTCAACCTTTCTGCAGAGGACTTAAAAATCCATCTGGAGCTAAAGATACTGGAGTTGGAGGCCAGGCGTTTGAAGATAGAAGCAGCTGAGAGACTAAGGAGTCTACAGGCTGAGGAGAATGAGAAACTGCTATGCCTGGAAGCCGAGGAAAAGAAGCGGCAGAGGAAGCATGAGAGGGAAATGCTGACTCTTCACCAGAGTCAGGGAGGTAATGGGGAAGGGTGTAACTGGACCCCAGAAGCACAAAAGGTCAGTAAATTTCTTCTGCAGTTTAACGAGGGGGATAATTTTGATAGTTTCATTCATATGTTTGAGAGGGTATGCAAACAGTATGGTGTTGATCAAAGGCTCTGGGTATGGTTCCTGACCCCCTTACTCCATGTTAAAGCTGTAACTGTTTTGTCAAAAATGTCTGACATTACATGTTTTGATTATACTGCTGTTAAAAATCACTTGTTAGAATTGTTTAAGCTAAAACCTGAAATGTATAGGAAAAAGTTTCATGAGCATAGAGGCAAGGCAGATGAAAGTGTGTGTGAATATGTTGCTGAACTGGGCACTTATTTCCATAGGTGGGTGAGTGGATGTCAGGTCACCACTTGTGAAGGGTTGGCAGACCTTTTGGTGAGGGAACAAGCCCTTAGCACTTTGCCTGAGGACATGAGGATCTGGTTAGCTGATAGACAATGTCCTACTTCAGATGGCTTGGGGAAGAAAGAAGACCTATACCTGGCAAGCAGGGCAGCCCTGCTCAGGAAAGGGACCCCCAGTACTGCTCATGGGTCTAAAGGAACCCAGGGTGGGCAGCACAGACTGCCCCAACAGAATCTGCCAGTAGCAGGGGAAGCCACTAGTCCATGTACACATCCAGGAGCTAGGGTTAAATGTTTTGAATGCAACCAGTGAGGCCATGTGGCATACAGGTGTCCATGGAGGCAAGGTTGGGAACAAAAGGTGAGGGAGCCAGTAAGTGGGAAAGACAAAATGCCAATAGTAGGTTGTTTTGGGACAACAACGGTACCAAATTAACACCAGAGGTTATATCCTATTGTAGTGAATGGCAAAAAGGTTATTGCCAAGAGAGACACAGCCTCTGATATAACCATTGTAAAGCCTGCAATGGTTAAAAAAGAAGCACTACTTGCCTGGACAGTCTACTCCAGTCAGGGCTTTAGGAGGGATCCCATTCCAAATACCTTTGGCTAGGGTTCACCTGGACTGGGAGAGTGGAAAAGGAAGCCAGCAAGTAGGTGTGTTTTAGGATATGCCTGTGGATGTCCTGATTGGGAATGATTTTGATAGTGCAGAACCCTGTGCTTTGCAGTTACATGCAACTAGGCTAGGAGATAAGCATGTTGGTCTGGTAGCCTGGGGGAGACCCAGATAGGCTGCATACTTGCAGCCAGGAATGGTTAGGTGGTTACATCAGGGAGCAAGCTACCATGTAGCAGTGAGACCGAAGGTGAGCCACAGCTGCTTGGGGGTACTGATGGTCCCTGGGACAGAGTGACTGCAAAGGTACAGGTGAGTAGTAGTACCCAGGCTGACAGTGATGCACCACTGTCGGAGGATGCCAGACTTCCTGTGAAAAGGGAGGTGGAAAGTTTTACAAGGAGAGAGTTGAGACAGGCTCAGCTTTAAGAACCTACATTGCAAGGCCTGAGGCAGGTAGCTAGGGAGGCACCTGATTCTCAAGAAAAGGAGGAATCTGTATACAAGGACAAAGAGTTACTATACAGAGAGTGGACCCCTGAGGGAGGGCTAGAAGGTGAGAGAGTACAGCAGTTGGTAGTGCCTAGAGCCTACCGTCTGGCGCTTCTAGCCATACCCCATGATATTCCCTTTGCAGGTCATATGGGCATAAAATGTACAAAGAGGTGTATTATGCAGAACTTCTATTGGCCTGGAATTTCCAGAGATGTAACAGGATACTGCAGGACCTGTGAGCAGTGTTAAAAGGTAGGCAAGGCAGGAGACAAGGTGAGAGCTCCTTTGATGCCTTTGTCTGTGTTTGAGGAACCATTTCAGAGGGTAGCTATGGATATTGTGGGTCCTCTGAGTACCCCAAGTTCCACAGGGAAAAAGTATATCCTAGTGGTAGTGGATTATGCTACACGATAGCCTGAGGCAGTGGCTTTGTCCTCCATTGAGTCAGAGAAGGTGGCAAATGCTATGTTAGAGATTTTCAGCAGAGTAGGTTTCCCAAAAAAAATACTGACTGACAGAGGTGCCAATTTCATGTCAGACCTGCTGGCTTATCTGTGGAAGTCCTGTGGGGTGAAGCACATGAAGACCATCCTTTACCATCCCCAGACTAATGGTCTTGTTGAGAGGTTAAACTCTACAATCAAGTCCACGCTATGGGCATTTGCAGATCAGTTTTCTGTTGTTTGGTTACAGAAAGATGCCCCAGGAATCCACATGTTTTTCAACCTTTGAGTTGCTGTATGGGCATAGGGTGAGGGGCCCTCTAGATTTAATTCGAGATGAGTGGGAAGGTGAGTGTGAGTATCACAAGGAGTCTCTTGTGGCATACGTCCTAAACCTCAGGACAAGGCTCAGGGAACTCATGGGCTTGGCCCAGGAGAACCTGGCAGAAGCCCAACAACAGAAAAAGGTGTGGTATGACAAGAATGCTCAAGCTAGAGAGTATGCTGTGGGGCAGCAGGTAATGGTTCTCATTCCTGTCAGACACAACAAACTGCAAGCAGCTTGGGAGGGAACCTACAAGGTGGTAAGAAAGGTAAGTGATGTTAACCACATGGTGGAACTACTAGGCAGAAGGCAGGGGCACATATTGTACCATGTTAACATGATGAAACCGTACCATAATAGGGAGGCCCTTGTGCTGAGCATTTGCAGTGGATTGCAGGAGGAGTCTGAGGGAGATCTGGGACTGATCTCCTCAGTGAGGCTTGGGCTGACATCTCAGTGGAAGGGGTAGCAATGTCCCAGAAGCTATCTCCTACCCAGCTTCGAGAAATCCGAGCAATGTTGCAGGAATTTGGGGACATGTTCACTGGAAATTCAGGGTACATCCACCTGGGGCAGCACCAGGTGGACATGGGACCCCAAAGGCCTATTAGGCAGGTCCCTTATAGAGTGCCTGAGAGAGTCAAACAGACTGTGAGGGAGGAGGTACAGGAGATGTTGGCACTAGGGGTGATTCAAGAGTCCAACAGTCCCTGGGCCTCCCCCAGTGGTGCTGGTGCCAAAGAAGGATGGCAGCACCAGGTTCTGTGTGGACTACAGGAAATTAAATAGTTACACAGATTTGGATGCTTACCCCATACCTAGGAAAGATGAGGCCCTAGAGCAGCTGGGTGGGGCTAAGTATCTTACAACCATTGACCTTATCAAGGGTTACTGGCAGGTGCCCTTGACTCCCAGTGCTAGAGGAGAAGTCAGCCTTTCTGACTCCTTGTATGAGTTCACAAAGATGCCTTTTAGGATGAAGAATGCCCCAGGAAATTTCCAGAGGCTGGTAGATCATATCCTAGCAGGAGCAGGAGGGTTTGCCCTTGCTTACCTAGAATATATTGCCATCTGCAGCCATTCCTGGCCAGAGTACCTTCAGCATGTCAGAGAGGTGCTGGGAGACTACAGAGGGCAGGGCTGACCATTAGGCTGAGCAAATGTCAGGTGGGTATGGCAGAGATCTCATACCTAGGACATAGAGTGGGGAGTGGTAAGATAAGGCCAGAACCTGCCAAAGTGGAGGCCATTCAGGCATGGCCTGCACCTGTTACTAAAAAGCAGGTAAGGGCATTTTTAGGGAAAGCAGGGTACTACAGAAAGTTTGTCCCCAGTTATAGTACCATAGCTGCTTCCCTCACAGACCTGACAAGGAAGAACAGGCAAGATAAGGTAGTGTGTACCCCAGCATGTGAGTAGGCATTCCAGAAGCTTAAATAAGCTTTAGGAGGACCCCTGTGTTAGCCAGTCCAGATTACAGCAAATAATTTGTTGTGCATATGGATGCTTCGAACCATGGGTTGGGGGCTGTACTTAGCCAGATTTCTTCAGAGGGGGAAGAGCAGCCAGTGGTGTATCTCAATGGTAGGCTCCAGCCCAGACAGGAATGCTATGCAGCTGTAGAAAAGGAATGTCTAGCCATAGTGTGGGCACTGCATAAACTTCAGCCTTATCTGTATGGAAGGAAATTCACTGTTATGACAGATCACAACCCCCTATCATGGTTAAACAGAGCCAGCCAGCAAAATGCCAAGTTTCTAAGATGGAGCCTGGGGTTGCAAGCATATATGTCTGTGCAGCATCAAAGTGGGATTAGCAATGTCAATGCAGATGGGCTATCAAGACAGGGAACAGGGTAAGGTATACTCAGATAGACCTAACTCCCTCAAGCAGCATTTCTCAAGGTTCACTTGAAAAACTAGCTTGAGTTCTCCAGGGGGGAGATATGTGAAGATTGGGTGAAGGGTGCCAGCCTAGCCAGATAGAATTTTGGAGATAATTCTGTCATCTGTAAATATGAATATAAATCACAGGCTTGTTGTCTTAAATGGAAAAAATAGTGTCACATGTGGAACTGGAAAATAATGTAACAGTGCACTCTATTGACCAAGTAAAGCATATTGTGACCCTGTGATGTAAACACGGCTCTGGCCAGTCTAGATGAAGGAATTCTTGCTATTGTGTTAAGGCCAGAATTTGCATGCATAAATATCCTTTATTATCTGGTTTCTGCCCAGAGGTGAAGAATGTAAATGTAGTTTCTGTTAGCCTGGGAACCCAGGAAAGTGTGAAGAATGATGTAATGTGATCCAGGAATCTGATTTTAAAAACAGAGAGAGTCAGAGAGCATTAAGCATTTTTGTCTTGACCATCCAACTCAGCACTGTCTTTGCCCTATATGTAAGTTTATCTTAGACTTGTGTTTTTTCTTAGAACTAGCTAGAAACTAGAAAGTTTAGATTAAGTGTTTTTCTGTGGTGTCAGAACTGTATTACTGAATTATTTTAAGTATTTCTCTTTGATCTCTGAACTCTTGACTAGCACTGTGTAGTAAAAAGTATTTTCTTGTGTTTTTATTATTTACTATTAAATATTTTTAAACCTTTCAACTGTGGCTGTTTTGTGTAGAGATAATTAAAGCTCTAGAGTACATTGCATGTATACAGTGAACCTGTACCAAGTCACTCTAATAAGCCTTGACTGTTTAGTCACACTTACCAATTGAATAATAGTATTGCACAGTAATAATTGGACACCTTTTTAAGGGCCTTTGAGTAGCTCATAAATATTAGTGGGTGGTGGCAGCTGATACTACTGTATAGTCTGGGAAAAAGGGGCACAGCTGGAGAACCTGTGCCAGCCTTCCCCAGGAGTGTCTGTGTGGTTGTATAAACTCTTCTCAACGTGTGTGTGTGTGTGTGTGTGTGTGTGTGTGTGTGTGTGTGTGTGTGTGTGTGTGTGTGTGTGTGTGTGTGTGTGTGTGTGTGTGTGTGTGTGTGTGTGTGTGTGTGTGTGTGTTTTGTGTGTGTGTGTGTGTGTGTGTGTGTGTGTGTGTGTGTGTGTGTGTGTGTGTGTGTGTGTGTGCGTCAGCTACTTGGGCAGGGACATGGAGCACTGGTTGGACAGACAGGGTTCTGGAGGTTTTAGCTTGCCCACTAGGCTGAGATCTGGACCCTATAGCTGTGCCAGTGGGAGTCTTATTGGGGACCTGGAGAGCAAGGGAGTGACCAGCCCTGGACTGACTGTGATCTATGTGTGCTCTTAAGGGAAATTGCACTTTACTGTGTGTATTTTTTATCCTTTCCTCCTATATGAGATGCCCCTCACTGGTGTTAGTGGTAAGGATTGAGGCTCCTTGATTGCTGGGCCAGGGCACGGGCGTCACAATGTGCATAAAATTGAAAGCTTCCACATGCATCCAATAACTATTTCAGATCATGTGCCAATAACAGCTAAAATGCAAATGCAGGGTAATGAAGTGAAAAATGAGACACTGCTGCTTCCCCACCTACCTGTTAAAAAGAGAGGAATTTAAGGAATGAGTAGTGGAAATCGTTAGAGAGTTTTTAGGGAAGACAGAAATTTGTTTAGAAGTTATAGCTAGTGAATGGGATAAAATGAAAGTGAAGTTTAAAAATAGGATGGAAATAATATAAAAAGTGATATGAATAAGAAGTAACGGGAATTATTTAGAGGGGCTGACAAAGGTTAAAATATTGTAGAATAAGGATATGGATATCACAGAAGCACAACTGCAGAGTGCTAAAATGAAATTAAGGGAGTATCTGCATAATATGCATGAGTTTAGAAAGATTAAGCAACTGCTTTTAATAATATCGCCAGAGCACAAAAACTTTTTAACACAACTCCTTAGGCAACAGAAAGGGTGGAGCCTATAAGAAGAAAATAATCAGAGATCCTGTAGAGGTATTAGAGATATTTTGGAAACTTTATGAAAAATTGTGTAAAGCAAAGATATTTGGAAATCAAGAAAGAGCATAAATGGAAATATTTATGGAAGACTTAAGTATGCCAAAGTTAGAGGTGGATAAGGCTCAACAATTAATAATTATAACAGGATGAGATGAGATAAAGATGGCAACATAAAATGAATCTGCAGGAAAGCCTCCAGGAATAGATAGTAGACTTGTGGAAGTTTGGAAGAAGGAAATAATAAAGATATAGAAGGTTTAGCTTAACAGTGCTTTAAGAGGAGGAGAAGCATCAACATCCTGGAGGAAAGCTGTGGTGACTGTATTACCTAAAGATGGTAAAGACCCATCAGACTCAGTTTCATATAGGCCTATTTCAATTTTAAACCATCATTATAAAGTGTTTATGTCTATAATAGCTAAAGAATGTTAAAGGTAATGCCAATATTGATAGATATTTACCATTTTTTTTTTTTTTTTGCGGAGGGAAGGCAAACATTTGACAACATTAATAGAACAATTATGGTCCAAAGGGATGTAGAATATAAGAAAATGTCACTGTTGTTGCTGAGTCTTGATGAAGAGAAAGCATTTGACAGATTAAACTGGGATTTTATGAGTAGAGCAATGAAAGTATAAGATTAATTGGGGGATATATGTGGGATCAGAGGCAAAAATGAAAGTAGAAGAGTGCCTCTCTGATAATTTGTGTCTGAACAGAAGTACTACCAGGCAAGGGTGTCTTCTTTCCCCTTTATTTTCTTTATATTTAGAGCCATTGGCAAAGAAAATAAGACTCAGAAATTCAAGGATATAATTGGTATGGTAATCAAGAAAAAAATGGCTTTATTTGCAGACAATATTATTTTTTACTTGATAAAACCAAAAAAAGTATATGTCAGTGTTCTGGAGCATTTGAAGACAATTTCCAGTCTTTTCTGGCTATAAAACTAATGAAGATAAAATAAAGATTATTGCTATAAACTATGTACCCACACATGAATTGGTTCAGCAATACCCATACTTACAGTGACATGATAAAATGAAGTATTTGGGAGTATGGACTGAAGAGGGTTCTGTTATGGTAGCTAAGGATGTGTGGGAAGACACTAAACAGGGAAGTAAATATTCTGGGAAGAAATAGTCAGGGAATTGTTATGGTTAGGCTTGTATAGGCCCTAGGGCCAATAGCCTAGTACCAACCTATGAACCTATGAACAAAAGATAGTACAAAAACTGATTAACCGAAAGCTCTAGTTTATGAATATGTATAGCAAGATAACAAGCGGTGAAAATGTTTTTAGTCCCTTTAGCGTTTTATATAGGTCAAGTATAGTTTTATCAACCAGAGAAGAAGTTGTGGACAGTAATTAATAAACAGTTGAAGGAATTTATCTGGGAGGAGAAGAGGACAAGAGTCAAGTGGGATAAATGAATCATTCCAATAGAACAAGGTGGTTTAGATTACCTGATCTGAAGGGATATTTTAGAGCTACACAGTTAAGGCTCATATACATAACAGAAGCAGAAAGCTATAATTCAAAGTAGAAAAGGATGATGATAAAGTAGGGTTAAAAATTCAAGAAATAAGGGAAGAGTAGGATTTTGCATGGAGATCCTTAAGGAGAATAACAACATTATATTCTATTCATAAACCAGAAGAACATATTCTAAGAGCTAAGCCAACATAAGGATGGAGAAAGGAGATTGTACCGATAAGGATGACTGCAATTAGTGGTACAGAGCATAGGTAAGAGGGGGCTGGAATTTATTGGAGAAAACTGGCAAAGGAACCAAGGTATTAGAAGCAAATAACTAGATAGGGAAGAGGCCGAGAAAACATTTGGACTGTAGGCTAAAGACTATGTTCCCTATCAGGGATTGATATCAGAGTATAGACACAGAGAAAGGGATGGGGAATCCAAATGAAATACCTGCTCTGGTATAGTTTATTTGAATCTATAACAGAAGATGCTGTTAAAAAAGGGATAATTACGAGGACATATAAAAAATTGCGCAGTAACTATAAGAATTAGTCAGAGGAAGTAAGAAAAGATTAGGAAGAGAGATTGGATAGGCAATTAACAAGGAACAATGGGAGGATACATGCATGGCTTCCAAACATCCAACAAATTCTAGAAGATTAGGATTTTTGCTTGGAAGTGCTTGCACAGGCATTTTTATACCCAAGCTGAGTCCAAAGAATTTTTTGTTAGGTAGATGCCAAATTTGGAGATGTGATGGGGAAGAAACAGGTAACTGGAAATACATGTTTTGGGAGTGAAATATGCTGGCAAACTTTAAACATTCCCTGCAGAGTACTCTATCAGATTATTGGATGAGCAGATTGGTGTAACTAAGGAAATTATTTTTCTGAGCTGGAATACAGGATGTGAATTGTCTAGACATAGTGAGGTTTTGTTGAGTTTAATTATGATGGCTGCCAAAAGGCAATTACTCTAAAATGGAAATCAAAGTCTAAACCAACTATATTTGAAGTATTGAATATTGTACAGAGATAAAAGAACTGGAAGTGGAATCTTTAGAAAAGGCTAGGAGAAAATTACATAGAAAAAAATGAAAATTGTGGGAACAATACCTGCAGAATAATGTTTTAGAGGAGGAGTGAGGTTTAAGGGAAGGCAGGAATTGAGCAATTTATGCAATGTTGAATTGATGATAGTTATACAAAAGAATACATCTGATGTATACTGTTTGTAACTGGGAACATGTTAATATGGTTTGCTTTCTTTTATATAAATGTATGTTTCCCTATGTCTTAAGTGAGTATCCAATAAAGATATTACAAAATACAGTGGGATAAAGTATTAAAACTAAATACAAAGGCATGCAAACATTCAGGAAGAAAAAGCTACTTTGCTTGAAAAATACACCTATAATATAGAATGCATGAATCTGATGTGTAACAGAGGAAGTAAACAATGAGAATTACTATTACACTTTTATGAGAAAACAAATTGTGTATATATTTAAACAAGTGAATTGAAATGATAACATAGGACAAAAAGGGTCAAAACATATACCGATGTACATGTATTTCTATTGTGCAAAAGAATGGCCTGTTAGGAAAACAAAATAGCAAGAACACTGAAGAATAAAATTTTAAAAATTGTTAGAAGACAGCTTCATGGCGCAGAGGGGTACAGCCTTGACTACATCACAGGTTACTCAAGTTTTAATTGAGGCTGAGGCACTGGTAGGAGCTGGTGACTAAGGGTGAGAATGAGTGGCCACTGTCAGTGCACTAATCCTGGATAATCATGGCCGGCCTTAGGCATAGGCGAACTAGGCGACCGCCTAGGGTGTCATACAGGCCAGCCTTATAAAGGGTGCAATTATGGAATTAACTTTCTTCGCATTTCTTAGCTTACTTTGCATTTCTTAACTTTAGTTTAGTTTCAGCGTCCCATTTGTGCCCTCCCCCACTTCTGTAGTCCAAAGCACGATTTCCACCACGATACGTAGCACGCCCCCCTACAGTGTTGTTCCATTCCCTCCCCCCTCCTTCCCCTGCATCTATATCCTCATCTGTGTGGTTCTATTCACCACGTGGGCTACAAACAGCGATTCTAAGGATTTATTTTGTGCAGTTGTGCCTTATCTTCATTGCTTTTGTTTGGCTTAAGGTAAGTCGACTTCAAATATATGTACTGTTCATCGGGCAGGTTCTCTCTCACACTTATGTTAGGGATTCCCGGTCAAAAATTCGTCTGTTTTGATTATCTGCATTTTATTCTACTGTAATTCATCTGGGAAATCTCATTTGTAAGAAGAGATCAGCTGTCCGTTTGGAGAGGCAGGTGATTTTGCAGCTATCCAGAGCAAGCTGAAGCTTAACTCTTAAAATATAGAGCTTGGGACAAGTTTTACTTTTTTTTGAAGTGCACTTTTCATTTTGTGCTTCCAAAAAATGTACGGTATGCCCCTGTTAAAGTCAGTACGTGAAGGCCATCTGTTCAAAATGTACTGTATGCCCCTGTTAAAGTCAGTACGTGAAGGCCATCTGTTCAAAATATACGGTATGCCCCTGTTAAAGTCAGTACATGAAGGCCATCTGTTCAAAATGTACTGTATGCCCCTGTTAAAGTCAGTACGTGAAGGCCATCTGTTCAAAATGTAGTGTATGCCCCTGTTAAAGTCAGTACATGAAGGCCATCTGTTCTCTGGAATCTGATATTTTTTCAAGTTGGAGGAAAAACTGTACTAGTAAAATATATATATTCAAATTAATTCAATAGTATAAATGTACAAGTTCAGCAGAAAAATTATTAGCCAGTAAACGGAAATTACTTTTTAGTAGTGGCACTGAAGCTGAAAGCTGTCTTAAATGACTTCTTAGTTGTGCAGCGGTTAGGATTGTCACCTCGCTCCCCTCATCCAAAATGAAAACGGTGGGATTAAAAATCCCACAGTATGTGGATATTCATGAAACAAGAAAGGATATGAGTGGTGTGGGGCTGAAAGGGTAATCTATACGAATGAGGGAAGATGTGAATGTGAATGTGAGTGAGCCTAACAGCTTGTAACTGCATGCATGTACTTAAAGTGTGTTTTTTTATTTTTGGTTTAAAATGCTGTTGAGGCAGTTGGCTTGGCAATTGCTGTTATTTTTATTAGTTTTGTTACCTGGCAGGACCCACAAGGTAATCTATAGTGAGGATGTTTCTCAACAACTGTACCTCATAAATCTTGCCAGGTAATACAAAGAATTAATAAAATAAAGGTTCAGGTACCAACTTTCTGCAGATGTTTTAAATGCTGTTATGGTCCAGAAAATCTCCTTTTTGCCAAAAGATAATTAAGCTAGCCAGATAATATTGTAGCATGCTGCGTGCATCACGGACTTTAGCATTTTGAACAAATTAAAACTCTTGTGACTTTAGCATTTTGAATAAATTAAAACTTGTGTGTGCTGCTGAGGTATCATGACTGTAAGAATGCAATCAGTTTAGTTTCTTAACTCTCACTAAACTGCATTTTGAATTCAAACCTGTGCTTCTATTACAAAACAGTTATAGTTTTTTTTTTTATTTGTATGATTTGAGTGTTTTCTCACACTGTACCAGTTCTAGTTTTTGTTGAGTTGCTAACACCCAGAAATTATGTAACAAGCTGTTGAGATTCTGCTCTGGTTTGAAAATGATGTTACAATTGTTTTTAATATACTGTACACATGTGCTATATTTACTAAGTGTGCAATATGTATACACAGCCTGGCTATGAAAGTTAATCAGCGCAGTTATCTTCAAAGGTATTTGGTAGTGGTGGTAGGTTTTGTAGATCACATGCTGCTGAAGTTAAAAGTACCTATCGATTAAGACATATATGAAAAAATAATTGAATTCACTTGGCATTCTTGCCATTGTGGAGGAATAGCTCTGTGTATCTGTGGGTCTGAGTGATGTTGGATACTTAATGTGCAGCAGTGAACTTTGTAAAAATGGGGTAGAAGATGTCATATTTGTAGTGTGACAGTGTGACTTTATAAAACAGGTGAATTTTTCAGTTTGCCGTACTCTGAGTGAATATTCATTGTATCTCACAGCAAACACATGTATGTAGAATGGGAATGTAATTTGAATGTAGAATGGGAATGTAATTTGGATGTAGAATGGGAATGTAATTTAACATTGAGTATTTCATATGTGCTGGTTTATATATATAAACTGACCACAACTTACCTTTTTAGCAGTGTTTTTTTTTGTCATGACTAAGCTCATTTAATACCCCACTCTGGTGCCACCCTTCACAAAATATGGATTTGATTGTGCCCTGCTATAGTAAATAGCTATTCATTATGGCCTGATACAATATGCCAGATATTTAGCTGCCATTCACTTTCACTTCATCCCAATTTCCTTCTTTTTCATCACCGGTTAATCCTTTTCAGCATTTCCTACACTGCCTGTTGGGGACCTTGTTGTAGATCGTGCATAGTGTATAGAGGTGCATAATGTATAGAGGTGCAATTTTGTATTTTATTTAACATTTGTGTACATATATGGTCAGACTTGGAACGAGGCCAGTTTTCAGCAGAGGCCTGGGGAGAACTGCTCCAGATGCATATCTTTGTAATTTAGATACAGATATATAAAGAAAGACAGATATATACATATATAATATTTATATATGCTTTTGTTGGTCCATTCACTCAGCATTATGGCACTCAGTCTTGAAGTTATTATGATGTATTCTTTTTTTAATTGAAAAGATTGAGGCAGAAATGCTCCCATTGAAGGTTTTTTTCCAGTTCTTTTATAATGGAGTAAAGATAAAACACACTGTCATTCTTATATTGTTTAAAGTAAATCATAAAGATTTAGGAATACAGAGTTGCAGGATTGTGTATTGTTTGACAAACAGATTAACTGCATCAAGATGTGAACCTGTTCTACATCTCCATGCTGATATTTAACAAAGTTTAGATGTATTTAAAGCTTGTGTATACTACATTAACTAAAATGTTTTTGTTGTAAAAGGTTCAAAAAAGTGAATCATCACAATGTTCTTTTACATTCATATTTGTTACCACTTCTATGTTTAGTTGAGTGATTGTTGGAGTCAGACCATCTCCCTCCGATGCTTCTACCTTGCTGTTCAACAAACTGCTTCCTGTTTATCTTGGTCTGTCTTTCAATTTTCTTCAGACAACTGTAGGGATCATTCTAAATGCAAAGTCTTTCTTGATAGTCTTGCTTTAGGAGAGGCTTAGCTGACAGACTTTTGTCTGTTTAAAAACAAAGTAAACTGCAAGGACACTACATGTGAGAGGACTACAGTGGCATCTCAATCTTTTGAAACAAGAGTTCATAGCCTCTAGAACATGTTCTTCATCCTCACTGGCACTCTTTAAGAGGAAATGGATGTCTGGATGAAAGAACTGGAGTGCCTTTGTTGGAAGTGACCCATCTGTGGGCGTGACTCAAATAGGGGTGTTCCTTAAGTATGGTGTAGGTGGGGCTTAAGGGGCACCAGAGCAGTACTTCGCCTAGGGCACCATTTCAGATAAGGCCGGCCCTACCTGGCTAGAGGTTAGCAGTTCTGGCTAGCCACATGGGTGACACCTAGCAGAAGCACTAGGTGTCTATACCATGAAGCTATAGTCTATCCAGCCTCTGCTGCCATATGCAAACTGCACAATGAGCAAAAGGGAATTCAACATGTAGATGCACACTTCCTTTTGAATGGTAGCTGCAGCAGAGATCAAAAGAACCACTAAAAGGGGAAGGGGGTCACTGGTGAGAGGGAAGACCATCACTCCCAGGACCAGCAAAGCTGGCCTGCTCCCTAAAACCTGATTGATATAAGGAGTGGGTGATGTCATAGAGATTTCCAAGCAGGAACAAATGGGCCATATTGCTTTTGCCTTGTCTAGGAATTCCCAGCTCCTGCACCACAGAATACATGAATTGGTTATGTGCAGGTATAGGAGCCATTGTGGGCAGGGAGATACAAAAATAAATAAATAAAGTTAAAATATTCATTGTCTTGCAGAACAATTAGAGAAGCCAGACAAAATGCATTCATCTATAACAAAAGTTTACAAAAAAAAGTTCTGATATCTTTCATTCTTCAGGCAACACTGATGAGTAACTGGAAAGGACAGACAATTTACTACACAAATACTGAAGAAGTCCATATATTTCTCAAGAAAATGAGTGTTTGTTAGAAAAACATATATCCATGTCTCATAAAATGAACAACACAAATTAAGAGATACAGAATGAGAATCAAACAATAGAAGACAGACGAACTATACCCATCAGATAATTACAATAAAGGAAAATAAAAATCAAAACAGGACACAAAAATAAGAAATGTTATTCAAAAGAGCAAAACTATTTCTTCAGCACTCTTTTCTTTAGAATATAATGTGACTCATGAAGTAGATACTGTGCCAAAAACATACAAAGTAAGGGAAAAAAAGCTTCCAAAATCAAGCAGGATCAGAGAAAGCTGGGTGTTGACAAGAAGGTAAAACAAGTGCAGGAGAGGGAGAGGTCTTTATTCAGAAGATTTAGATGAAATTGCTTAATTTTGCATAACAACATCAAATTTAAGAAGATCATCATATCCATCAGCTGTGACCCAAAAAAGATCATGGGGAGGAGCAGAACAAAAAAAGAGAAATAATTCAAAAATTTTGAGTAATACAAATGTCTAATATACTTTTAAGTGCATCAAAACACAATTTTTGATGACAAAAACATAAATTACTACTGACAACAGCATAACATTCAAATAAACTTGGTTTATCTCCCCTGTTAATTTTTTTTAATTATATTTTAAGTTTTTAGATGCATGATAATGGATATGTGTGCATGCTGCACTATTTATTTTTATAGTGGTTATTTAACATAAACATTTTAAAATTAATTGCTCGTGATGTATGTCAGCAATATTTATCAATCAAAACAGTAGCTGTTTTGATGAGGTTGGCTGCACTAAATTTCTGTGCAAGCCTTACTTTAAATAAATTGTTTAAATATCACATATGATGGACAGAGAGTTACACTTGCCTTGGATTTTTCCTCCTTAACGTGGTTCTCATCCTACCTTGAAAACCGACAACAAGCAGTACTCTGGAAAAATTCTCTATCTGCTCTACTACCTATCTCCTTAGGAGTACCTCAAGGATCAATATTAGGCCCACTCTTATTCTCTATCTTTATTAATGATCTTCAATCATCTATCCATAACACTACCTGCATACAATATGCAGATGATTCTACCATCATCTGTACAGCTCCCACCCAATCAGAACTCCAGTCACTCACACAATCTACCTTTTCAACCGTTGAACAATGGTTCTCAAAAAGATGTCTCCTTCTCAACTCCAAGAAAACAAAACTATTACTATTCTCACCTACCCACAAATCTCCTCAACTAAATTTTACTATTACTGCAGCTGACAATTCTCTTATCTCCCCAGACTCTACTACCAAACTGCTTGGTGTTACTATTGATAATAATCTTAACTATGATTGTCATATCAATAACACTATAAAAGCAGTAAATAAAAAGATAGGTTCACTGTACAGAATAAAACCCTTCCTTACTCCAGAAGCACGGACCACCTTAGCTCAATCACATCTTATCTCCACCCTACTGTATGCTTCCTCTATTTACACCAATCTCTCTAAAGGTAACCTGAAAAACTAACTACATCCTATCATAATATAGCCCGTTTTGCCACAGCATCCCAGTACAGAACTCACCACTGTAATAACTTAAAACAATTACAATGGTTAGAACTACCTAACAAGCTTATCTATCAACAACTCTTAATTACACATAACATTCTTTATCAACCAACAAAAACACCAGCTCTCAGTAACCTCCTTACTCCCTACAAAAACTTGAAACAGTTGTGATCTGCCGAAAAGATACAAGTCACCACAACTAGAATTACAAATTCAGCAGGTAACTGTCTATTTTCAAACTCCATAGGGAAAATATGGAATAACCTCCCCCACACATTACCTCACTAGACTCCTTTCAACTTTTCAAAAAACAACTTCTATTACATCTTAACAACTTCTGGCTCTGCTCCTGTACCAATCCAGACTAAATGACTTCTTCGCTCTTCAGCCATACCTCCCTACGTAAAAATCACTATCTTGCCCTGCTATTTCAAATGACTAAATTACTGTACTGTTCTAAAAAAAAAAAAAAAAAAAAAAAAAAATTATGAATATATAGCTTAGGCTATTTGTTTTTTACCTGTTTTTTTTTCGCTGTATTTTCTACTACACTAAAATGTATGCATTGTTACTTAAATGTTTAACCTTGTTTTAATTGTGGAGCTTTTCTCCCCGGGCCTCCACTGAAAATGGAAATTATCCAGCTGGACTAGCCCGGTCAACAAATGTAAAATAAAAATAAAATAAATAAAAAAAAATAAGATTGAGTTTGGTGTAATTTTCAGTGTTAAAAACGTGTTGTACAGACTTAAATTGGTTTGTAAACTAATTATTTTTCTTTAGAAGGCATAGTTGTCAGCAGCCTATATATATATTTCATGTTTAACACACAACACATGTCAAAAACTGTAAACTGGTAAATTAAAAATAAAGTAAAAAAAACAAAAAAAAAAAAACCACTGCACAGAGTGCCAGCAAGTCACATTTTAATAGTTTAACTACTTTTGTTCTATACAGAACTTCTTAGTTGTAAAGCTGCTTTACTCCACTTAAATGTGGTAGTAGTGGCATTCCACTGACAGTACATTGAACTTATTTGTTTGAAATATTAGATCTTGGCAGGGTTCTGTACATTTGTTGACAATAGTGCATTTTTTCATGTTGCGTCAGCTTTCTAGTGGAGCCATTGTGCTTACAGTGTCTGTAGTGAAAATTTTATTCCTGCACTCTTTTTTCAGATATGTTCTTCTTCTTTTTCTTTAAAGATAAAAGAAAGCTGACTGCTGAGTCTGGCCCCACTGCATGCCACAGCTTAGGGTAAGGGAAATGATGGATATAAATGTAAAGTATAGGTAGTCTGCCACTAGCAACATATATATATATATATATATATATATATATATATATATATATATATATATATATATATATATATATATATATATATATATATATATATATATATATATATATACACAAATACACAAACATTTTATATATATATATATATATATATATATATATATATATATAATAGATATAGCTAGATATTTTTATATGGTTGACTTGGTTAACAGATGTTTGTGTGACACAGGTGAGCAGCTATAAGAAGTGAGCAAAAGACTACTGTGAACACTACATTGGATGAGGTGCAGTTGACTGACAATGGCAAATGGAGGTGCAGCAAGTTTGTGTGCAAGTGTGTGCGTGTTTCAGGGTTAAATAAGGGGATAGATTTAGAGTGTGTTTGCATGTGTGTATGTGTGTGTGTGTGTGTGTGTCTGTGTGTGTGTGTGTGTGTGTGTGTGTGTGTGTGTGTGTGTGTGTGTGTGTGTGTGTGTGTGTGTGTGTAAGTGAGTGCCTGAGCTGTACTGTGTAGTGATCATGTTATGGAAAGGGTATTTTCTAAGGGAAGCTACACATTAGGGTTAGGGGCATGGGCAGAGTTAGGGATAGGGTTAGCATACATTACTAAGTTGGAGCAAGGGGGTGAAGTGAGGCAGAAAACATCTTTACATCTTTTCCCAGTATGTGAGATGCTAGGGAGAAAGGTGCATGTCATCCCTGTTAAAGCAGTTAGGATTGTTGACCATCTTCTCACAAGATGACTCAAGTTGGACTACCACGAGTGATACCAATTAATGAACCTAGTGCTGAAGTTGATTCCATTTTGCTTGTACTGTTGCATCATTCAATACTAGCTGCTTATCAGCCTCAGAAACGTCCACAGAGAGCTCAGTCATGTCTATTTTCATATCTTCCCAGCTGAATCATCCAAGGGATGAAGGTATCCAACAGCCTTAATGGCATCTTAAACTCTGGCATCTAAGGGAGAGGTGGCCATCACTCAGTGTTTTCTCAGCCTGGTGAGTGTTGTGTCAGTAAGTCTAAATATTGAGTCATCTATGGCAAGGATGTTATTGTATGTAGCAGTATGCTTTTGTTGCTTACAGGTTCATAGGTAGGTACTAGGCTATCTGCCCTAGGGCATTTATAAGCCTAGCCAGAGCGTGTCAGCCTTCGCCGCCCCATTGATTAATTAACTGAGCCTCTGTCAAGAAGAGCCAATGAAGTGATCCCAGGGGTGTATATTCTTTTACCCATCCACTCGTCAAGGTTTCTCTTGAAGAGTGTTAGTTAGGGGCTCTGCCTAATGTAGTTAGGAATTTTGTTCCAAAGCATGGGGAGTCTCTGTGACAGGAATCTATCCCTCCAGCATGTTCTATTTATTGTTGTGGTGAGGTTTAGCTCACTAGAGCGAGTGGCTCGCAGTGACTTGGATTTCTTTAGGTGGAGCATGTCCATCAATTCTGAGTTGGACATGACTTTGTAAGTCAGGCAGAGATCACCTCTGAGTAAGCGATATGCCATTGAGTACAGCCAGAGTTTTTCCAGTCGGGCTGCATAGGACATATGTTTGAGGCCAGTAATCCTCTTGGTGAGGTACTTTTGTGGTCTTTCCAGCTGTTGGAAGTGTCTTGTGAGTTACATCCCAAATGGGGCATTGTACTCTATGATGAGTCTGATGAGTGACGAGTAGAGGGGCACTATAACCTCTTTATTTCTAGATGCGAACCCTTTAGTAATTAGATGGGCTACATCAAAGGATTTCCTAACTACTTTGGCAATATGATTGTCAAAGGAGAGATTACTATCTACCTGGGTCTCCAGATCTCTTATTACCTCCTCTGTATTAAGGGGGCTGCCACCTATGTGGTAATTCATGGGTGTTTCGTTTTACCCAAACGGGATGACTATGCATTTTTTGGCATTTAGCTTGAGACCATGACTTTGACACCAGGTGTCTGTCTCAGTAGGGCCCTTTTAGAGAATGTTCCTGTCATCTGGAGAGTCAATTATGGCTCCCAGTTTGCAGTCATCTGCAAACTTGGTTAGCCATAGTCCTCCTGTGTTTGCCTGTACTTCTGTGAAGTATATGCCGAACAGTAGGGGTCCCAGGACAGAGCCTTGTGGGACACCACTTTTGACTGGTTTAGAGTCGGACCTGGAGCCCACTATTCTTACCGTGCGAGTTCTGTCTGTAAGCCAGTTGGCAACCCATCTCATGACGTAGGGGTTTATGTTCAGGCTGGTGAGTTTTTCTATAATTCCCAAGTGGGGAATGGTGTCAAAAGCCTTGGCAAGGTCATGGTAGACTGTGTGAACCACCTGCCCCTCATCTATGGCCTTGGTGATGTCTCGAAGAAGTCAACTAGGTTTAGTAGGCATGATCTGTTCTTAACAAAGCTGAACTGGGTCGGGTCAAGTGTTTGGAGGTTCCCAATGTCTTTGTTAATGAGTTCCATGATGATGCTTTCCACAGCCTTGCAGACCAGGCTAGTCAGGCTTATGGGGTGATAGTTACCAGGGCCAGTTGTGGCCCCTCCTTTGTGGAGTGGAATAACCGTTGCTGTGCACCATTCTATGGGCATGTAGCCTGTGGAGAGGCTGAGGGTTGAACAGTGTGTTTAGGTGGGGGATTAGTTTGTTCTGTAGTTCGTGCAAGACGCAGCCTGGGACACCATCTGGCCCCATTGACGCTGTGCTTTTGGCTTTTAAAAGAGCTGTTTTCACCTGTGCGTCTGTGATTTCCGGGACACTACACTTTTCCAGTATTGTTGTGGGCCCTTTTGGGGGTGAGAGGGGGGTGAAGTTTGCACTGAATCTATCTGCCAGGATGTTGGCAATATCAGTAGGTTCAGTATATTTTGTGCTATTTTGCACTAGCTCAGAGCATATCTGTGAGTTGCCACTTAGTTTCTTAACATAGCTAAAGAAAGCTTTGTGGTTATCTTTCGAATTCTTGGCTATTTTTCTTTCGAAGTATCCTTGGATGATTTTATGAGGGACCTTAGTTTCTTACTGATACTGATCAGGGATGTCTTTCCTTCTTTGGATTTGCTTTTTTTCTGAACTAGTTTCCTCCTTCTATTGTATAGACTGTTTATGGCATGGGTCCACCAGACTGGTTTCCTTCTCTTAGGGGAGTGAGTCTTGGTTTTGCTAGGGATGGCACAGTCCATGCATCCTTGTAGGTGCTCATAGAGTGCATTTGTAAAGGTTTCTGCATTTTGGACAATGTTATCCATTAGCGTGGGGGCTGTGAAGCTTGCCACCTCTGTCTTAAGTAAGGTGAAGTTTGCTATAGAAAAGTTTTTCACTGTGGTTTCCTTGGTTGGAGGTGGTGGTGTGGTGTGGACATTCAGAGTGATTTGTTTATGGTCTGATCTAACCAGTGACGAGTTGACCTCTGGTACGGAACACCTGTTGCCCATGTTGGTGATGACCAGGTCCAATATGTTTTCACCTCTGGTAGGGGAGTTTACCAGCTGATCCAGGGCATTTGAGTTGATAAATTCCAGGAAGCGCTAGACCTGGGAGTTTGTACTTGAGTAGTTTTCCCAGTTAACAGTAGGGTAATTGAAATTGCCCAATATCAGGGTGTTCTGTAGGACCTTCATGTTTTCCAGTGTCTCCAGAAAGGCGGAGTGGTGGTCCTGGATCATGGAGGGCGATCTGTAGCAGGCGACAATTTGCATTGCAGATTTGCTCAATGTTAGTTGCACATGGATGATCTCAGAGGTATCATGCTGCGCCATTAACCTAGAGGTGTAGGTATCCTTGATGAATATGGATACACCCCCTAATTTTGTGTTTCGGTCCATGTTCTGTGGCTGAAATGTGTGGTATGAGTTGTAGCCCAGTAGTGCTGGGGTGCTCTGTGGAGCCTTGAACCAGGTTTCAGTTACTGCACACATGTCAACATTCTCCATAATGAGGAGTTCTTCGAGCGAGTGCATTTTGAGATTTAAACTCCTGGTGTTGAGTAGCATAACCCTCATTTTTTTATTTGTGCTGTTTAAGGAGGTAGGTTTGACTTTTGAGCCTTGCCTAAAAAAGGCACTATGGGGGCAGCAAGAGCCTTGGCCAGTATTCGAAAGCCTAGGGGTGACAGGTGCAAGCCGTCTCTTGCGAAGCAACAAGGCTTGTCGAGCATGTTGTCCCAGGCTGACAGACACTGGATCCCCTTTGAATGACACCAGAAGCTTAGCTAATTGTTGAAATTGATCATTTATTCTTTATACTGCGGTATCATTCTTGGTGAGGGCAGGATGCTATTCAGGGTCAGGGTCATACCCGCCTGGGCTACATGATCAGAGAGCTCTTCCATGTCTCTTTTCATGTAGTCCAGGGAGGTACATCTCAGGTCATTCACACCAACATGAACAATGACAGAGTTATATTTGTACTTGTTCTGGAGTGACCTGAGAGCTTGTGTTATGTGGCGGATTCCGGCTCCCGACAGGCAGCTAACAGTAACCTTCTCCTTGTCCAGCCTAATGAGTGGGACATCAGAGTAACTGATTATAGAGTTGCCTATTACTAGTGTGTTATCTATGTTATTTTGCCTTAAGGGCTGTGATTGTGCGGCACACTGATTTTGTGTTTTATGTGTTGTCTGGTTTGTGACGGGAGGTGCAGGTTTTTTGGGTGTCTGCTTTGGAGGTCTCTGATGCTTTTGCAGGTTTTTATTTAGAGCCTCCAAGTATGATTTCATGTATTTATGTGTATTTTTTGCCAGTGTTGGTTTAGTATGCCTATGTGAGGCTGGAGGTGTGGTGCAAGTGTTAACCTTCTCCTCATGACTGCCTGTTCCAGTCTTGGGTGGTGAGAGCTTAGCCTCCAATTTAGCTATATAATTGCATCTCTCACATATGTTAATGTTTTGTGGTAGGAGGGGAGGGTTGTCTGTGTACATGAGGCAGTTGTATCATTGCCTCAGGATACCCAGGTTCACCAGCTGGACTGCAGAGTATACCTGAAATTGCCCTTTGGTCATGCCTGAATAGTAGGGTGAGCTGCTTAGTCGCTTGGGTGGTGAGGGGTGAATAATGAGCCTTGCCCTGCTGGGCAATCAAGTGTCGGGGTATATTAGTGCTTGCAGGTCTGAGCAAGTGGGTGTTCTGCATACCATTTCAGTGACCCTTGTATGTGTTGGAAACAGTAATGTGTTTATTGGGTGAAATGTAATTGTGCTGCTGAGTTTTAGGCACATTTGTACATTTCCTAAAAGGCCTAAGATGCTTTGGGTCAGGGTTTTTAATACTTCAACATATACAAGTTTGGTGTTAAGGGTGTGATATGGTGATGTAGGTATGTAGTTAGCACAGACAGCATGAGTAGATGAGGCACATAAGAGGTCCATCTCCTGTTCAAATATGTATCCACACTGCTCAGCAATGGATTTTGTATCTGGTAACAATAATGGATAATTTGTGAGCCTGAGGCAATTCCTACACTCCTAAAAATGCCTAATGTAAGTAGGCTGGTAACAAAAAGGGTACAGGCAGACTGCAGTCCCATGGTATCCGGATTTCAGATCGGGTGATAAGTATAGTTGGTTTTGGGTCATATAGGTTCATAGGTGTTTACTATGCTAACGACCACAAGGGCCTTTTTAAGCCTAGCCATGTATCCCAAATCTCTGACAAGTTCTGATACTCTTGATAAGTGTAAGCTTGGACCTGGGAGATGAACCATTTACAGATTATCTTTGTCCATTAGAGACATAGATGCCAAACCAGGAATGAATCTCTGGTTTCCCATCCAACAGTCCAAGTTGCACTTGAATTGGGTTAGGGAGAAACTCTGCTTCACATGGATGGGGAGCCTCTTCCATAGACGCAGTAGTCCCTGGGATACATACCTATATCTTCAGCTGGTCCTATTTATATCACAAGCAAGATTTAAGTCTTTAGAACAGGTAATTCTGGTGCTGTTTGTTTTATGGATATGCAGGAGGTCCGTCAGAGTGGGGCCTGACAATACCCTGTATGCCAGGCATAGATCTCCTCTCAGAAGCCATAGGAGACAAAATATAGGAATAGAGTCTTGAGGATGTCTGCATAGCACATTTTAGTTATGCCTTGTATTCTTTTATTGGGAAACTTCTGTGGAAATTCCAGTTGTTGGATATGCCTAGTTAGGTATATACCAAAGGGGGCACTGTACTCAATCATATATCTGATAAATGCTGAATAAAGTGGAACAATGACTTCCTTGGACTTAGATGCCATACCTTTGTTTATAAGTTGCTCAACAAAGAATGATTTCCTCACCACTGTAGAAATGTGATGGCCAAGGGCTAGATTACTATATATGCGCGTCCCTAAGTCCTTGACTACTGGGTCAAATCTAAAGGGTGTGTTGTCAATGTGATAGTTACCAGGGATAGATAACTTCCCAAAGGATACTATTATCCATTTCTTGGCATTTAGTTTTAGTCCATGGCTCTGACACCAGTTGTTTGTCTGTGTCAGCCCCTGCTGGAGAACATTTCTGTCAGTGTGAGAGTCAATGACAGGTCCTAATTTGCAATCATCTGCAAATTTAGTTAGCCAGAGACCACTGACATTGACCTTGACTTCTGAGAAGTAATTGCCAAAAAGGGGTTGGGAGGGTGGCCTAATGGTTAAGGTGTTTGCCTTACAAACACAAGGTACAGGGTTTGAATCTCACAAGGGATAACTGGCTAGGCTTAAAATGACTCACAAGGGCAGTTAGCTTAGTACTAAACTATGAACCTATAAACTATGAACCTATAGTAGCGGTGCAAGGACTGATCCCTGAGGGACACAACTTGTGACTGGCCTCTTTGTAGATGTGGACTCCCCAGTTCTAACTTCCTTGGTTCTGTCTCTGAGCCAGTTAGCAATCCACCGAGTGACATACAGGTTTGTACCTAACCTCTTGATTTTGTCTACAACGCCCAAGTTGGGTATTGTGTCAAGTACCTTGGACAGGTCAAGTTAGGCAGTGTGAATGATTTTGCCCTCATCTATTGCTTTGGTGACCTTCCCAAAGAAGGCCACCAAGTTGAGTAAGCATGATCTGCCCTTGATGAAACCAAACTGGGTTGGGTACAGTGTTTGGAGGTTTACTATATCTCTATTGATTATCTCCATGATAATTCTTTCCATGGCTTTACATATAAGACTAGTGAGACTTATGGGTCTGTAGTTTACAGAGTCTGCAGATGGCCCACCTTTGTGCAGAGGGATGACTGTTGCCTTTCTCCATTCATGAGTCACAAGACCTGTTTGGAGGCTACAATTAAATAGTAACTCCTGAGGCCCTGATAGGTCATGTTTCATGCTATTTAGAAGGCATCCTGGGATATTGTGTTGGCCCACTGATGCAGTGTTCTTAGTCTTAGAAAGAGCATTAAGGACCTGTTCCCTAGTGATAGTATGGGGAGTTATATTTGATGATATTTCCTGAGGGAAACTTGAGGGGAGGGAGGGGTAAAGTTGGAGATGAATTTGTCAACCAAGAGGTTTGCTATGTCTTCTGACTCAGTATAGGTGGCTCCATTTACAATTAGCTCTGCACACAATTGTGTATTGCCTTTATGGTTGTGGACATAGCTAAAGAAAGCTTTGTGGTTGTCCTTGTCATGGGAGGCCAAACGTACCTCAAATTTGACTTTGGTAGACTTTATTTGTCCTCTGAGTTGTTTATTTAGTTTGATGAGAGTGCTTTTATCCTTCTGGGTGCTGCAACTCCTAAATATTGCCATGATTTCCTTCTTTCTGTTATACATCCGACTGATTTTGTGATTCCACCAGGGTGGCTTGTTTTTTGAGTTAGTTCTATACTTCTTCCTGGTGGGTACAGCTGCCTCTATGCAGCTATTCAGATGCTTGTACAGGGTTTCTGTGAACAGTTCTGCATAGGCAGCAGTGTTCTCAGGATTTATGGGGGCTTGAAATTTTGCCAGGTTCTCACTTAACAGCAGAAGGTTAACCTTAGAATAGTTCTTGAATATTCCAGATTTAGCTGGGGGTCCAGGTTTTATTTTTACTTCAAGGGAGACCATTTTGTGGTCTGAACTTACCAGATCAGGCATTACAGAAGGGAATGTGCAGCACTCTCCCATATTAGTGAGGACCAGATCCAGTATGGTTGCATCCATGCTTGGTATACTGACTACATGGTCCAGGGAGTTTGTGTTTACAAAATCCAAAAAATTTCTGTGCATATACATTTGATGTCATATAAGATTCCCAGTTAATAGTGGAGTAAGTAAAGTCACCCATGAATATGGTATTGGGTGGTATGGTTAGTGTTTCTAATAAGTTTAAATACATAGTATGTGTTTCCTGGGTCATAGAGGGGGACCTATAGCATACACGGAAGTGGTATTGAATATTGCCTGTGGTGCTTTGAACATGGAGCAGCACAAGTACATTGTCCTGTTTGACCAGCCTTGAAGTATATTTATTTTTGATGTAAACAGAGACACCTCCACCTTTAATCCCTGCCTGTGAAGTAGCCACACAAAATAGAGAAAGAGTTGACTAAGTGCTTAGCTGACAGTTAGCTCAGTGGTAGTTTGATGTAATGTGGAAGAGCAGCACAGTCTAAACAAAGAGCGAGTCAGTAACAACAGTCTCAGGACTATATGGCAAGAAAGTACACGGGTTATAGACATGGGTATGAAGCAAGTATTATATGCCAGTCATGACTCAAATTACAGATACAGGTATCACAAAAACTAGCAACTCAGTGATACAGAGCTACATGCATGGGTGTCACAATTGTTTCCACATGGCTGAAGGATGCAAGTCTAAGTAAAGATAGTTAAAGGTCCAATTTCAGATTACCTGAATTGCTGAGAGAAGAAAAAGCATTCATTAGATGCTGCATTCTATGGGTTAGTGCATTCCTGTACATATCACTATATGATGTAACTCTGCAAAATAGCAAAACTAAAGCTAACAGAAAGAAACAAGCACACCTGTTATAAGAAACAACAGCAAGAATGCTGTACCCAGTGCAGCACTCAAGATCAATAGCACCACATGCAGCAACATTTTACAATAATGCAAAAACAGGGTGGGGACAAAAATAAGTCTAGAGAATGGTAGGAAATAAACCATGTTGGGTTGTATCAATTTCAAAAGGATTTATTTTGTAATAACATTCCCTAGATTTTGAAACAAACTGTATTCTTTAGCACCACTCACCAGCTGACTTACTTACCTACTTGACTGGGGTGATGATGCACTCCTGCTTCGACAATCACTGTACCTCTCACAAAATTGTAGTTTCTCAAAATATCAAGAGAGTTATGGTAAACAAGTTTCACAACACACAATCTTTTATTCTGCAAGTCTCTAATGTGACACAGCAGAGTGTAGCTAGCTATTTTTATGCCAGATGCCATTACCCAATCTGGCTACCCCCTCAACTTTAAGTTGAGGAGCAAAAAAACAAAGCTCTTTGCTCCTTCTTTTAGACAGAAGTAGACTACTTGCTGCATTCGTAACAAGAAGCTGCTTTAGTTTATGTCATACACAGAGCACTACCGTACTTCAGTTCTGACTGCAAATGTAATACCAAAATGCCATTAATGCACTGAAGACAGCGAGTGTTACAGAATTGCCTCAGCTATGGCCACAAATAAAATACCAACATTCAATGCTGGTAATGCACTGAAGATCAATCAGAAGTTAAGACTGCACCCCCTAAACCTCTGTGCCTGGGTGGTTACCCCCTTTGCCCTATGCTTGTTAAACTTCTGTAATATCAATAGAAAGTGACCCCCTTCCACTTCACAAGAGCTTAACTACCTCTTGTTTCTAGAGCAAATTCCTATATAGGCATAAGGGTTTCCTTATTCTTTTTGCAGGAGTAACAATTCCTTAGTTTAATAAATCAAAGCTTAGAAACACTTGTTTTTGTTTATGCCTCTCATTCACTAGCAATAATCATTTTCAGAGATCACCCCAGAGAACATAGTGCTTGTAAAGTTGTACGTCTTGTAAGTAACTTCATCTTATACATTGGCATCACTCTTTCTTTTGTTTTTACTTCTCAGACAGACTGGATTTAAACTTTCCCAAACACCTCATTCAAATGCAACAGAACTGAAATCATAGACTTTTCTTGTCAGTGCAACACCATTTTATGCCACAAGATTATCTTTCCTTGTACAACAGAGTAACCAGAGTGATGTAAAACTATTACTGGGTTTATACTTGTGCATCGGTTCTGTTTCAGGGCACCATATGATGCAACATCGAGTTTGTGAGTTATTAGCAGTCCTCATGCTTTGTCATGTTTCCTCAAACCAAAGTTTTAGTTTCATTTCAATATACACTATGCAATCATCATTTTCCAGTCCACAAAACTCAGAAGTCTGACTTTATTTCCACTGATGCCCATTCAATAAAATTTCTCAGCATATTTCTTCACCAGTGTTCCTAAATGTACATCTTCCTGGCCCATTCCTTTTACTAGTTCAGTAAACTCATTATGCACATCTGTGTTCTGCAGCAATGTCATTAATATATCACTTTGGTAGAAACATTCATCAAACAGTATTTGTCATTCTATCGCTCTTTCTTCTATAACTCTTTTGGCGTAGTTCAGTTTTTACTTTAATTACTGTATAGGTTCATAGGTTCATACTAGGCTATCTGCCCTAGGGCATTTATAAGCCTAGCCAGAATGTGTTTGGCTTTCGCCACCCATTTTAAATTAATTTTGCTATGCCCTTTTTCGAGGTTAGTATACTGTGCCTCTGTTTAACAGTGACACAGAAGTGATACCTGGGTTAAACCTACGATCTCCCATCCACTCATCAAGATTCCTCTTGAAGAGAGTCAATGAGGGACTCTGCCTAACCTGGACTGGGATTTTATTCCAGAGTGAAGGGAGCCTCTGGGTTATGAATCTGTCCCTCCAGCATGTCCTACTTATTTCAGTGCTGAGGTTCAAGTCTCTCTAGCGCGTAGCTCGATGGGATTTGGATTTTCTGAGGTGCAGCATGTCCATTAATTCCGGGTTGGACATGGCTTTATACGTCAGGCACAGATTGCCCCTGAACAGGCGGTATGCCACTGAGTAGAGCTGGAGTTTCTTTAATCGGGCAGCATATGGCATCTGTTTGAGCCCTTTGATCCTCTTGGTGAGGTACTTTTGGGGTCTTTCCAGTTGCTGCAGGTGTCTGGTAAGGTACATCCCAAAAGGGGCATTGTTCTCAATTATGGGCCTGATGAGGGATGAGTAAAGAGGCAAAATGACCTCCCCTGATCTAGATGTGAATCCCTTCATGATTAGGTGGGCTATATAAAATGTTTTTCTAACCACTTGGCCACGTGGTTGTCAAATGAGAGACTGCTATCAACTTGGGTCCCCAGGTCCCTAATTACTTCTTCTGTACTTAATGGATTACCACCTATATGGTAATTTGTGGGCACTTTGTTTTTGCCAAAGGGGATGACTATACACTTTTTGGCGTTTAGCTTGAGGCCATGGCTCTGGCACCAGTTGTCTGTTTCTATGAGGCCCTTTTGGAGGATGCTTGTGTTGGCTGGAGAGTCGATTATGGCACCCAGTTTGCAGTCATCTGCGAACTTGGTCAGCCACAGTCCTTCCGTGTTGGCCTGTACCTCCAGGAAATATATACCGCACAAAAGAGGTCCCAGGACTGAGCCTTGTGGGACGCCACTTGTAACTGGTTTGGAGTCTGACATGACTCCAGCAATTCTAACCATGTGGGTTCTGTCCTTGAGCCAGTTTGCAACCCATCTAGTGACATAGGGGTTTATATTTAAGCTGGTGAGCTTATCTATAATGCCCGAGTGGGGTATTGCATCAAAGGCTTTTGCGAGGTCCAGGTAGGCTGTGTGGACCACCTTCCCCTCATCAATGCCCTTGGTGACTGTTTCAAAGAAATCAACCAGGTTTAAGAGGCAGGATCTGCCCTTAACAAAGCCAAACTGGGTAGGATCCAGTGTCTGTAGGTCCCCAATATCTTTATTTATGAGGTCCATGATGATCCTTTCCATAGCTTTGCAGACCAAGCTAGTCAGGCTTATGGGGCGATAGTTTCCAGGATCCGTTGAGGCACCACCTTTGTGGAGAGGGACCACTGTTGCTGTACGCCACTCTTTGGGTACATATCCTGTAGTAAGGCTGAGATTGAACAGTAGTTTTATGTTTGGGTTTAGCTCTTCTTGGAGTTCATGTAGGATGCAGCCTGGGACATCGTCTGGTCCCATTGATGCTGTGTTTTTTGCTTTGGAGAGGGCGGCTCTTACCTGAGCAGCTGAGATGTCAGGGGGGGGCAGCACTCTGCTGGGATAGATATTTGCCCTTTTGGTGGGGGGGGGGGAGTTTGCGCTGAACCTGTCAGCTAGGATGTTGGCAATGTCTGTGGGTTCGGTGTATTTTTTGTCATTTTGGACTAATTCTGAGCATATCTGGGAATTCCCACCCAGGTTCCTAACATAACTAAAGAAAGCCTTGTGATTATCCTTAGTGTCCTGTGCAATTTTTCTCTTGAAGCTAGCCTTATATGATTTTATGAGTGCCCGTAGTTTTTTGCTAATACTGATCAGAGATGCCTTCCCTTTTTGGGATTTTGCTCTATCATTTAGTAGCTTCCTCCTTCTATTGTATAGTTTGTTTATGGCTGGGGTCCACCAGACTGGACGTCTGCTTTTGGAGGATTGGGTCTTGGTTTTATTTGGGATTGCATGATCCATGCATTCCTGAAGGTGTTCATAGAATGCATTTATAAAGGATTCTGCAGTCTGGACCATATTTTCCACAGGCCTGGGGGCTTTGAAGGATTCCACCTCGGATTTGAGGAGTGTGAAATTTGCTTTAGAGAAGTTTTTCACTGTGATTTTCTGGGCAGGAGGTGGGGTCGGGATGTGAATATCCAGTGAGATTAGTTTATGGTCTGATCTTACCAGTGAGGGATACACTTCTGGTCTGGAGCATATAGTCCCCATGTTGGTGATGATCAGGTCCAGTATGTTTTCCCCTCTTGTGGGAGTGGTAACAAGTTGTTCCATAGCATTTGAGTTTATAAATTCTAGGAACCTTTGGGCTAGGGTGTTGGAGCTAGAGTAATGCTCCCAGTCTATGTTTGGGTAGTTGAAGTCGCCCAATATAATGGTGTTTGGAGAGACCTTCATATTTTCCAGTGTTCTCAGGAAGGCTGAGTGGGGTTACTGGGTTTGGGAGGGTGGTCTGTAGCAGGCTATATACTGGAAGGCAGTTTTACCCACTGTTAGTTGCACACGGATTGTCTCTGATGCTTCGTGCTGTGCCACCAACCTGGAGGTGTGGGTATCTTTGACGAATATTGATACTCCCCCTCCTTTTGTGGTTCGGTCCAAGTTTTGGGGCCGAAAAGCATGGTATGAAGTATAACCTGGTAGTGCTGGGGTGCTCTCGGGAGCCTTGAACCAGGTTTCTGTTACTGCACAGATATCGATGTTCTCCATGCTAAGGAGAGTTTCGAGTGCGTGCATCTTGAGGTTTAGACTTCTGGCGTTGAGTAGCATTACTCTTAGTTTCTTATCCCTTGTGATACCTATGGAGGTGGGTTTGTCTTTTGAGCCTTGCCTAAAAAAGGCACTATGAGGGTAGCAAGAGCCTTTGCCAGTATCCAAAAGCCCAGGGGTGACAGGTGCAAGCCATCCCTAGCGAAGCATCGTGGCTTGTTGAGCATGTCATCCCAGGCTGACAGGCATTGGATCCCCTTTGAATGACACCAATACTTAAGCCAATTGTTGAAATTGATTATCTTGTCTTCATATTGTGGCATCATTCTTGGTGAGGGTAAGATGCTACTCAAGGTCAGGGTCATACCGGCCTAGGCCACATGTTCAGAGAGCTCCTCTATGTCTCTTTTCATGTAGTCCAGGGAGGTACGTCTCAGGTCATTCACACCAGCATGGACAATGACTGAGTCATATTTGTACTTGCCTTGGAGTGACCTGAGTACTTGTGTTATGTGGCGGATCCTGGCGCCCGATAGGCAGCTCACTGTGACCTTCTCCTTGTTCAGCCTGGTGAGCGGGACGTCAGTGTGCCTGACGATAGAGTCACCTATTACAAGTGTATCAGGTGTGTTGTTTAGCCTTAAGGGCTGTGACTGTTCGGCACACTGGCTTTGTGAGCTATGTGTTGCACGTGTTTTGTTTTGGGGTAGCGGTTGCTTAGGTGTCTGCTTTGGAGGTCTCTGCTGCTTAGGCAGATTTTTATTTAGAGCCTCCGAGTATGTTTTTGTGTGTTTATGTGTTTGGTTTGCTGTCGTGGTAGGTTTATGTGAGACTGGAATTGTAGTGAGTGTGATTTCCTTATCCTCCTGACTGGTTACGCCAGTACTGAGTTGAAAGAGCTTAGCCTCCAGTTTGGCTATATGGATGCATCTCTCACATGGGTTGGAATTTGTTGGGAGGAGGAGAGGGTTGTCTGTGTACATGAGGCAGTTGTAACATTGCCTCAAGATTCCCAGATTCACCAGCTGGACCAGAGAGGAGATTGACAACTGACCTTTGGACATGCTAGAATAGTATTGGGAATTCCTTTATAATTGAAAAAAAGGGCCAATGGGGAACAAGGTACTCAAGGGGAGTTTGTGAGGGTGTAGTGCTTTTAATTTTTTAGTGCTGACTTATATAATTGCTTTAGTGAGCAAGTGCCAGGTAACTCAAATGCAATGTGTTACAGGTAACTTAAGTGCAAAAATGACAAACAGTAACTTTCTTTTAAGTGAAACAAGGAAATAAGTACAGTAAGCAATGCAGATATCACTAGGGAAATTTGTGTTTTAAGTGGTATTAGCATTTCAGGGAAATAACAAGCAAACAAACAATAAGCATACAAACAAAGCTAGATTCAGCAGGCCTGGATCTAGTCTATGCTACAGCAAACAAGGTGTACCAATTTCAGTAAGAAACAGCTGAAATATGCATGCACTATAAGCCTTTAACCAGAAATTCCCAGTTCAGAAGGGCAGAGTCCAGCCTCTCCTCCCACAAGAGTGCAGACCACGAACCTTCTTAATGTAAAATAACTGGCCTGAAGCCCAAGTGCTTAAACCCGAACTAATACACTTTTAGAATAACAGACACTGAGCCCTCAATCAGCAGTTCCCAACTTAGAAGGATGTAAGCTACCTGTCCTGCCACCACAGTGCAGGCCACAAACCTTCCTAATGTAAAACAACTGGTCTGAAGCCCAAGTGCTTAATCCAAAAGACTTAGAATGATAGCTACACTTTAATCAAGTTACTACCAAGCAGTAGTAAATACAATTTAATACTTTAAGGAATGCCTGGATTAGTGCTCAAGTTATACAAAGAAAGCTAGATTCAGCAGGCCTGGATCTAGTCTACGCTACAGCAAACAAGGTGTACCAATTTCAGTAAGAAGCAGTTCAAATATGCAGGCACTATAAGCCTTTAACCAGAAATTCCCAGCTCAGAACGGCAGAGTCCAGCCTCTCCTCCCACAAGAGTGCAGACCATGAACCCTTTTAATGTAAAATAACTGGCCTGAAGCCCAAGTGCTTAAACCAGAATTAATACACTTTTAGAATAACAGACACTGAGCCCTCAATCAGCAGTTCCCAACTTAGAAGGATGTAAGCTACCTGTTCTGCCACTACAGTGCAGACCACAAACCTTCCTAATGTAAAACAACTGGTCTGTAGCCCAAGTGCTTAAACTAAAAGGCTTAGAATGAGTTACACCAAGCAGTAATAAATACAACTGAGTACTTTTAAGATGATGCAAAAGTGAAATAAAGTAGGAAGAAACACAAATACAGTAAAAGCAGAACATTTTTTTTTCAGAAAAGTAGCAAAAACAGTAGTAAAAACAATTCACATGCAGTGCAAGCTGGCACACTTGAGTATGTAGCAATATTAGTCCACACACAGTTTGAAAAAATGTAATTAAATTAAATAGGACTAAAAGCAAGTGCAGAAAGGATTTATTAGGTAGAATGCGGTAAACAGATGGGACTGGGGGAGTGTCCTAGATCAAATCTACAGTGGGGCGGGCACTGCAAAAGCCACCAAATTTAAACTACAACCAAGAACAGGGGGGGGGGTGGGGAAGACAGTTTCAACAGAGATAGATATGAGGAATCACACTGCAAATTATAACCAAAAAAATATATACTGATATCTGTATATTTGCAGAACAGTAATTTTAAAGCACAGCTTCTGTTTTAGACTAACTGCTTTGAAGGTGGCAAGAACTCAACAGTTTATTCGTCAGACACAGGGAGCTTGCACTGCTCTTTGGGTCAGGCTGAGCATTTTATGTAGCATACAAAATTAAGAGTTTGTAGTACAGCTGTTGTTGTATCTTTCGGCTTTTCCCGGTTAGGGGTCGCCACAGCGGAACTCCGGTCCGCTAACGATTGACAGTAGATTTTTACGTACTGAGTTGCCAGCCCTGACGTACAACCTTCAACGAAGGTACGCCCACTCACGCATGTCTCCCACACAGAAGACGCTTTAGCTGAGAATCGAACAGGACAATGTCTTACTGTGATGCGACAACGCTACCGCAGCACCACCACATTCAAAAATAGTCAGTAGGTTTTATTTCAAAAGTGAAAGAAGCATTCACTCACAGTGCTGTGCTTTCTTTACTCCTGGTTTAAAAACAAAATTACTGAGGCAGAACAACCAATGTTCTTTTTAGCTAGCTAAGAAAATCAGAATGTTTCACAGTTTGTAATAAACTGTATTATTGGCTGCTGCAATCCACCATTGTGATATTTGCTTCCACTATAAGTTGAGTTGCAGCTCACAATGAAACAATTATCCAAAAGCAAATTGTTAGAAATTAATCCAATGAAAAATATAAATATAACTGTGGGTACAAGACCCTACACCCCCAACCTTATACATATGTATCAACCCTGCAAAAGAAGAAAGGAGAAATCTCTCAAAAGAGCAGAATCACATTTACAAGCCACACTGGCAGTCATTTCCTATGGAAAACAACAATGAAGGAGTTCAACTTTGCTAAGTTGTTCTTGACAAGTTAATTCCTTGTGGACTCTGTTCTTGCTCAATGGTAGGGGCTACAGCAGCTGATTAATTTATCATACCATTGATGACAAACAAGCAATAATGCTTAACAAGGTGAGTGTCCCACAACAATAGCAGAGAGCACTCACACTCCTAGGCAGCCTATTTCCCTGTAATGCCCACCCTGGAAGGCATTACTGTACCGAGAAATGGGCTATCTATTAAATTACTTTTACATACATATACATATCTTTCTAGGCTGCAGATGCTTCAGCCTGTAGTGTGTTTGGATGACATCTTAGTCAACTGCTTTTGGTCAACTAAATAGATGGTTGACAGGTGTATGAGACAGCACAATTCTCAGGATTTGGGAATATTCCCTTTGCCCAATTTTGTGTGATCTCAGAGTTAGTATATATAATTTGTAGGGGTGCAGCAGGGCTTCCTCCCAAAAACAATGTAATTTGTTATTTTCAGTTTTGCATATGCTGAGGTTGACTCTTGGTGTATAAGTACTAGGGGATCAACATTCCCTGTTCTTGACTTACTACAAAGTCTGTTTGGGATGTTGCCAAACGCAAATATCGACATAAGCTAGTATGACCATTTTTTTATATTTTTGATATAAAATAGTAGAACACACACACACACCAACACATACACAAACAAACATGCACAAAAATTAGGTACATACATTCAGAAAAAGATTCAAAGGCAGATAGACGATCTATCCCTCATAAACAGAAACTCAGATGCACACAAATACATACATACAGGAAGTTAGTCTCACACACACACACACACACACACACACACACACACACACACACACACACACACACACACACACGCGCGCGCACAAACACACAGGTGCAGACAAACAGACAGACAAAAGAACAAACACAAAGATGCAAAGGCATAGACAGATTCACACACACACACATATACAGCAGCATGCTCACATGTGTACACACATATACACACACACACATATTTGTATATACATATATATATATATATATATATATATATATATATATACATATATGTGTGTGTGTGTGTGTGTGTGTGTGTGTGTGTGTGTGTGTATGTATGTACATAATACATGTATATAACAGTTAGTGACATTCAGTCTTGTAGTCTTGACTTTCTCAAAAGTCACGACATTTTAGTTAGCATAATGCACAGTTGCCATCGTTTGCAGAGACACATCGCAAGCTTTCACCTTCCGAATACTCTCTTAAGACAACTATCTCCTGGACTGTTTTTCTTCCAAAATAAACTCTCCAAGTTTTTTGAGCATAATCTCTCTCTCTGTCTCTCTTAGGCTCCAGAGCTCAGTATACTCTCTGCTGTTATTGCATTCCCACATTCTCTCCATTAACAAATTCCACCCTTCTTACCTTCGGAGGTGTTCTTCCTTTCACCTGTTTCTCTCTAGTGACAGCTCTCATTAATGAAATTTCTTTAAAAAGGAAGTAATTTACTCGTCCTCTACTCTTGAACTTCAAAAGCTCCATCTAGTTCTGAACACCATTTGTTGTGCATTTCAATGCCCCAAGTCACACCACTAGGATTTGCTGCATCACTTAACCAAGTTACAACTGTAAGGGTAGCTTGCACACATACACACACACACACACACACACACACACACACACACACACACACACACACATATGAAATTATGATTTATGACATGTATTTTTATAACTTCCATTAAATTCCACTTTTAGTTCATCACTATTTTGATTCCTAGCATCAAAATGGGAAAGGGAAATCATTTATTTTCTTTGTGTATAAACCTCTCTCTCACTTTATACACACAAACACACACACACACATACACATATGTATATAATCTATATATCTATATATATATATATATATATATATATATATATATATATATATAATATTGTTCCCTACATTTTGTTGAATATACTTTTGGCCGACAAATGCTAGGGACGGTGTAGAATGCCGAACATATGGATAGCCGATATCCAAAATGTCAACAGTAAGCTTCATCAAGATAGATGAGTGGGATTTGGAGGGGGTGAGAGTGTTTGTGCATGTGTTTGGGTGTTAGGGTTAGGGTCTGACATAAATGAAGGGATAGGTTTTATATGTTTCTGTGTGATTGTGTGTATTTTTGGGTTAGGACTGGGGTTAGGTAAAGGGATAGATATAGTGTTAGTAGTCTGTGTTTGTGCATGTTTGTGTGTGTGAGTCTGTCTTGTGTAGTGGTAGCGTTACAGGAAAGTTTTTTTTTTAACATAAAGGTGTAAGGTTAGGATTAGGGTTACCACCCATTACTAAGATGTTGCGGGGGACAAATTTGAGGATAGTTTTATAGGAAATTTTAATGTGAAGATCAGAAAAATAAATAGTTTTCTGTTTATAATCCTTTGTAGTTTCAATATTTAGGATAGTCAGAATTATGTACTTTCGAATTTCTTAATGCCACTATTTTATGTTTGCCATACATAACATAATCATACATTTATAAACATATATAAATGTCTAGCTTCCCATAATGAAACATATCTGTATACTTATTGTGCAAGCTTACAACAGCTCCTTTCTGTGTTCTGTAATTAACTTGTGTTTATTGTATTAACCATTGTATGAATGTAACCATATAACTGAATGAAATGCCCTACATATGCATTGTATATATTTCAAATAATGTTGTTTTATATTGTATACTTATTCTATGCTTATTTTACTGTATTAGCATACAATATCTTCTTTCTTTTCTTTTTGTACTGCACTTTAATAACATGTGTATTGCATCTACTGTACTAACCTTTGTGGAGCTATTCTCCCCGAGTCTCCGCTGAAATGGGATTCATGCCCAGCCAGACTCTCCCAGTAAACAAATGTAAAATAAATAAATAAATAAATTATATATATATATATATATATATATATATATATATATATATGTGTGTGTGTGTGTGTGTGTGTGTGTGTGTGTGTGTGTGTGTGTTTGTGCAAGTATATATATATATATATATATATATATATATATATATATATTATATATATATATATGTACATATATATTATATATATGTACATATATATTATATATATATAATATATATATATATATATATATATTTAAAACAAACAAAAAAAAAAATATATATATATATATATATATATATATATATATATATATATATAGACATATAAAACATATAATATATATATATATATATATATATATATATATATATATATATATATATATATAAATTCCCCTTTTCCTAGTAATCTTATTGTCAGTAAGGCTGACTCATTTTAAAATTGAAGTTTAGCAAATGGTAGGCTGACTACACATAAAGAGTAATAATTTTCACAGATGAAATTGTTCCACTTTGCCTGTCTTAGAAATAATATAATTCCAATAAACAAAAGCCACTGTAAATAGTAATGTCACAAAATTTACATGCATGATATATTGTACATTACTCAATATATAATTATTTTTCTTTAACAAACATGTCAAAGCAAATAATAACAGATTAATGAACATTCTATAAACATAGCATGTTTTCTCTGCATGTTATACTATCTCTTCGATTTACTATTCCTCCATGCAGGACTAGCTTAGTCCTGCACGAAGGCGGCTGTTTAGGAGCAGGACAGCAGAACGCCATGCATAGTAATGAGGCGTGCTGCCTGATCTCCTAGTCTTACACGGAGCATGTAAGAGTGCAGGGGGGCGTGTCTGAGAGCAGAGCTCTCAGAATATACATACGCCCACAATGAAGAACAGCAGAAAGGGACCAGAAATTAGTGAGACTGCTCACAGGTGTTCGCATATCCCCACCAACAGTCCCCCTTGCGTACAACAGCAACAGTATACATAAATTAAATGAACAAACCCTTTATTTTTTTTTTTTTATAAAAATCCCATTAAAGCTAACCGTAGGTGTGCGGATGTGTCCATCGCTTAGCTACGGCTAATGCAGCTTAAATGGCTGAAGAGGATAACAAGGATGATATATGCAAATGAAGAAACATAGCAGTAGTGTACTGGGCAGAGCATTTTCCTTACAAGCAGGCATTCCCGGTTCAAGTCCCACTGCAGCACATTCCATTTCCCATGGCAAACCACATTATGATCAATATTTATGTTGCAAAACCCACTAAATAACATATGTTTATTAAGTGGAGTACTGCAGTAAATGCACATGTGAGGTGTCAGTGTCATAATGAATAAAGCACTAGTAAGCAGGTTTAAACACCAATAAGCACTAGTGAGTGGCCTAATGGTTAAGGTGTTTGCCTTACAAACACAAGGTCCAGGGTTTGAATCTCACAGGGGATAATTGGCTAGGATTAAAATGGCTTGCGAGGGCAGTTAGCCTAGTACTAATCTATGAACCTATGAACCCCGTTTGCGCAGTGGTAAGTAATGTCTGCACTCGTCAAGCAATTCTAAAATCTAACTCTCTGTAAGCAGATGTAACGGTAGGTTAGCAGTGCTTACCGTCATGCAAACCCATGCAAACATGCTTACAAATGCTCAAAAGTGCCTTAATCACTGGCCATCAACAAAATAAACAGCCATACAAGTCTCGAACCCAGGACCCTATATACCATAGGAACAGTAGTTAACCACCAAGCCATCAGAGAAATATAGAAGAATGAGATATCAGCAAACAAGTCTTCACCATAGTAAAACCAAACTGAACCTGTGAAAGGAATCAGTATACAGACATATGTGCCTTAACCCACTGCATAACATAAATATGTAAACCGCAGTACAGCAGTAAGGCCAGAAGTCAGGTGTAATTAAAATAGAGTGTTGAAGTCCCCAATAAAACACAAGGACCCCATACAATGTATGTACATATGAATCATGGATACCAGGCATACATATAAGGTGTGATGAATAATAACTCAATGCCAAAAAGGAATTATAATGCAAAGTCTAATGTAAGCAACGCTACGTACTGCAAAGGCCAGCTTAGGAGGTGTAAGCAATGTGTAGGCCAGCTAACTCAATGTGCCCAGTGTTATATCCCTTTAAATAATGTAAGCAAAGTAGTGGTCTCAGTGCCAAGCCAAAATAACTAATAAAACCAAAAATAGGCACAGGGAACCCAGCAAAAGGACAAAACTTTCTTTAATCCAAATGAATCCAAATGAAAAAACACACGTAGCAACAATAACGCTGTGTAAACAGTTCCTCATACGTTTTCGTCAAAATGAAGAAGTTCATTTTGATGAAAACATATGAGGAACTGTTTACACAGCGTTATTGTTGCTACGTGTGTTTTTTCATTTGTATTTGTTTGGATTAAAGAAAGTTTTGTCCTTTTACTGGGTTCCCTGTGCCTATTTTTGGTTTTATCCCTTTAAATAATGCCAACCCTAGATAAGCAGGTTTGCCCTTAGCTTAGCCTTTTCAAAACCGGTCAATCACAGAAAAGTGTGGGAAATCAGCCCTACTTAAACCCAAGCGGCAGGAATACATCTCATAACTGGTTGCAGCTTCCCCTTGCAGGCACAATGGCAGTAAGAGGCGAAGGTGTGCACTTCTAGGCACAGTGCTGGTGCATCCAGGAGTCCAAGGTCATGGCAGGACTCCTTGTCAAAGACCATGATCAGAGACTGCTGCAGAGCCAGTACCAGGGCTTCCAATATAAGGCCATGGCCTGGGACCGTCTCGTCCGTGACCTCACCAGTGCCACTGGCATACCCCAAACTGGTGAGCAGGTCAGGCATCACTATGCCGACCTGAAGTTGCGTAAGGGGGACCGCTTGGAGGAGTGGCTCCAAGAGGCTAGAGCAGTGGGGGATGTTCCAGTCATGTGTAAGTATCACCCAACTATCTGTGTAATAATTGCCAGCTCAGGTATATCATGGAGAGGTATGGCTAAATATTCCTCTTATGTCCCCCACAGCTGCAATTGAGTGGGCCGTGAACCAAGAGGCCCACTGCAGTCACCTGGCGAGGTTGCGATGCAAGGCAGGTCAGTAATACTCATGCAATTACTGTCATAGGAAATAAAACTAAAAGTAGTAGTAAATTAATTGCCTGTATAAAACCTGAATAGTTCAAGGCAAGTACTGCATACACTAGAGATTATGGCAGGAAGAGTCTCATAATCATTTGTATGTCGATAAAAGTGTAATAGCCTGACAATAAAGGTCTAACTGTTGGACTGCAAGTGTATACTCTGGTATTGTATGGTAATGTAGATTAGCAATCATGTAATAGTACTGTAGTATTAAGCACTGTTACCCACACTGTGCACCTTAAACTGAATGTGTAGGAATGCCTGTATATGACAGGTGTAATCCCCAGAGGCCATTTAGTACAACTGAGAGACACATAGACAGAAAACAGGAAAAAATGCAAACAACAAAACCTGAATAGCACATGCAACTGAGATGTGAACTGTTGCTTTTTTAGCATACACAGCCATGGTTCGAATCCTGCCAGTGGTAGTACTCGGCATACTGAATCTACCCCACAACTGTACAGAAATGTCCAGAATGTCCAGTAAAGTGGCCCATATCTGTTGCCTATCAACCTGTCCCCCTGAGAAATCACTGGGATGATCCCAGACATACAGACAGCAAACACAACTGATTGACACACATCTATGAGAACAAAGCTGGCACACTAGCAACTCTCCAATACCTTATGAGACTAAGAAGCCACATATGTCCCATTTACACCCCAACTTGTCAAGCTGTGGTCAGAGTGTGTACAGTAACAGAGTGAGATGTATGTGTATAATAGTAATGTGGAATATTCTAGATAAGTCCTGGTACACCAGCATGTGGTCAACATATCTGTGCAGAAAGAGTTGGATAGCTATGTGCACAACATCAACACAGAACCTGGGAGTATGTGTAGAAACAGTTAGTGTTAACAAACATTCCCTCCACAGGTATACCAGGTAAGAGGTGTATACTGCAGGTAAAACCAGTTCATGTGTAACGATGACAACAGCCATATCACTCTCCAAACTAAGGCTATAGGGTAGTGTAGTAAGACGTGTAAGGTACAGGTAACAGCACTGACTAGGAAAGTAATGTGGACTACAGGAATATACTAGTTAATTGACATCTCCCCCCCACCTTATCTCCAACAATAATCAACATGCCCACCCCAACTGGTATGTAATGACACCTATGTTCTGATACTGTCCAGTTGTTTGATAAATATTTTAATAGTTCCCATGCATGTGCTAAATTTAATTATTCCAATATTGGTGGCATGGGGCCATCAATGTACCTGCATGCTGTTCTTATTGCCACTGTGGTCCCATATATGTATGTGTTCTGTTTGCTATGCAACTGTTCCGTATCTGGTGTCTGGGTTAATGGGAATATCTATGCATGCTGTTATACCTAACCCTGGAATGTGCTGACTATTACTAACCCACATATGATGATGAAATCTAAACACTATAGCATGCTTGGGAAGGCCAGTCCCAGTGGACCCACCTGTCCCACCTCAGCTGGCCGTGTCACCGGGCACCAGCATATCTGGGGCCCAACCCAAGACCTCCCTGTTCGTTGGTCCTGCCCCACCTTTGGGTGGAACCACCTCAGGGGATGGGGCTTGCCCCCCTTGGGAGCAGGCTCGGACAGGAACCTGTCACCCATCAACAGGTTGGGGACATGGTGCGTAGACAGCTCAACCAGCAGCTTGGTGATCTTCTACACCAGCTCGAGGGCCATGTGTTGCAACTAGAGTGTCAGTCTGGCACTGCGACTCAGCCCCAGCACAGCCACCTTCAGAGCTGTGAAGGTGCAGTGGTGACTGCCCATGAGTGGGGACCTCAGTCCCACTGTTTCCACCAGGGGGTTCATGGGTTTCTGATTTCCCAACACCCCTCCCTATCAAGGTGTTTACCCCCCACATGTGTCCTATACCATCCCTGTATACGTCTTGTTTGTCTTGTCTGTTAACCTACCCAACCTACCTCCCAAAATATACCTTCTACCTCTCCCCAACATCCCACTCTCACCTCAAAAAAATAAAAAAGGGCAATCTGTTCCCACAAAACAAATCTCACCCCATACATAGCTGTCCATTTTGCACATGTGTCCACTGGACACGTAATCTGGTCTAATTGGCATCACAACTTATTACTGTTGTCTTCACCCCCTCTTAGGGGTTTGAGTGTCCAAATCTACCTCCAAATTCAGTGTATATGCACAGCTGTTGCTGTAGAAGAAATGGACAGCTATGGACTTTCCCTACACCATTCCTGCACATCCCTGGCTATTTTCCCTACTGTCTTTCTTTGTGCCCCTTTTTTCACCACTTTCCTATCAACCCCTTGTTCTTTTTGTTTAAAGAAATTAGCGTGGGGTAAGCGGGAGTAAGCACTTTTAAGAAGCAGTAAGCAGGTTTAAGCCTGTTTGCGCAGGAGTAAGCAATGCCTACACAGGTTAAGCAATTCAGAAGCTAACCAAGTATAAGAAATTGTAACCGGAAGTTAGCAGTGCTTACCTCCATGCAAACCAGTGCAACCCCACTTACAACTGCTCAAAAGTGCCTTAGTCACTCTGCATCCAACGGCCCTTGTTTTGCCCAGCAACCAAATAAACAGCAGCTGCAAGTCTTGAACCCAGGACCCTGCACACCATAGACAAAGCAATTTACCACTAAGCCATGTCAGATATACATAACCATGATGTGTTCACAAACATATCGTCCAGCCCAGTCATTCAACAGTACAGAGAATGTATTCCAACATGTAGATGTATGTGTGTGTGTAAATATAAACCAAGGTGCAAAAGGCAAAGCAATGAATCCAGTTACCATCCGACCCAAATGTGTAAAAAATCCACTTTATTTAACCAAGGTCCACATGCAGTTTGAAGCATAAAACATAAACGCGTTGAAATTTAAACACTGTGTTTTCGTCTCTTTCCATAGACTTCCTCAGATAAAGTGCCATACATTCACATCCTTTATTTATATCATAATATTTAAACAATAAATCAATCATCCAATAATTCATTTAATCATTTAAAAGTTTAAAAACACACACCCATTTTGTATTTGGTGAATGAAAAAAACATCTTAATAGAACAATAAATGTTTTACTTGCTTATATTTTGACTACTCATTTTAAAAATAAATGTTTCCTTAAAAACTTTGAATATTAAAACCTTTAGTAATAAATATTGAATATGTTAAAATATATTATATATATTAACCACAAAACATCAGTTAAGAATTCATTTAAAAATATTTCATTATGCATAGGATTTTAAGCCAGCATCAATTGCCATCTAGTGGTCAATTGTAAAATTATTTCAAAGTTTTGCTGCTCTTAATTTTAACAAAGGCTTAATGGATACAAAATCATTCAGACCTGGTTTGTGGTCTGCCTGTAATGTCACTTGCCACCACAATTCCCTATATTCCAGGGTATCTTCCCACGGACCACCTCTAATATTGTGTTTGACACTTTCTAGCACCAAGAAACCAAAATTAGCACTTTTACATTGTTTAGTATGTTTAAATAGCGCATTAGTTTCTTTGCCAATTGATATTTCATAGATGTGTTCATAAATCCTCTTTTTCAACTTCCTTTTGGATTTACCCACATTACAGGCAGACCACAAACCAGGTCTGAATGATTTTGTATCCATTAAGCCTTTGTTAAAATTAAGAGCAGCAAAACTTTGAAGTAATTTTACAATTGACCACTAGATGGCAATTGATGCTGGCTTAAAATCCTATGCATAATGAAATATTTTTTAAATGAATTCTTAACTGATGTTTTGTGGTTAATATATATATATATATATTTTTTTAACATATTCAATATTTATTACTAAAGGTTTTAATATTCAAAGTTTTTAAGGAAACATTTATTTTTAAAATGAGTAGTCAAAATATAAGCAAGTAAAACATTTATTGTACTATTAAGATGTTTTTTTCATTCACCAAATACAAAATGGGTGTGTGTTTTTAAACTTTCAAATTATTAAATGAATTATTGGATGATTGATTTATTGTTTAAATATTATGATATAAATAAAGGATGTGAATGTATGGCACTTTATCTGAGGAAGTCTATGGAAAGAGACAAAAACACAGTGTTTAAATTTCAACGCCTTTATGTTTTATGCTTCAAACTGCATGTGGACCTTAGTTAAATAAAGCGGATTTTTTACACATTTGGGTCGGATGGTAACTGGATTCATTGCTTTGCCTTTTGCACCTTGGTTTGTGTTTTTTGTTGGTTTCGTGCAACACCACTTTTGAATTGATTGTAGTACATTTGTGGAAGAAGAATGGATTTGTGTCTGCCATCCGCAGGAAGGGGGTTGGACGAAACAGGTCAAATGCGTAAGCTCATTGGGCAACTTTCAGAACTGATTGACCTGTTGACACCCCTTACACAATCTCTGTTAACTGCTGACAAGCGTCAAAAAAAACGGAAATGCTGTTCCTTTCGAGGAGGACGAACAAGTGAGGGAGCTTATGGGCGTGCAAGAAGACATCGGCGAACCTCAGGAGTTTCATGGTCCTTCCTTTGATCCAGGGAATACACCGAACATATTTCGGAGAGTGGGGAATGAAAGTAACCAAAACAATGTTAATGAAACTGCTGGTAAGGGACAGCGAAGAATGGATTCTAAAACTCACCCTTCAGGTACTGTGCGTTTCAATAACACCAGTAATGTTAAAGAAATTAAAGACTGGCTATACACTAAATACTCATTTAAAACTAAAGTGAATGTGAACCAACAGGATGGGATAGGTGTATCCTACTGTTCTAAACTTGATAATTTATATAAAATGGTGTATAAATACAGAACCTATACTATTGAAAACGAATACCTGAAAGAATGTCATTCAAGAGAAATTGTACCTAAGGGCCTGCGAGTCTATAAATTTCCAAATAATGTAGAATATGATTCTGATCTTTACAAGGAATTGATTGAACTGTTTAATAAGTGTGGGGTGGATATGTTACGCTTGATGGTTAGAGAGAATGTAAAATGCCAGGAATTGATGCAAAAAGAAATAGAACTTTTAGATCAACAGTTTAAGGCTGATTTAATCTTTAGTATTGAAGAGGAGAAAGTTAAATATTTTAATATAAGGGAAGAGATAGATAAAAAAAGTAATGAATTAGTCAGTAGGAAAATGAACAAGTTAGAAAGGGACCTTAGGGACTATGATAATAAAAATTGTTACCCTAAGCCCAGGTTTTCCCACCAAAAACACCTAGGACACAACCAGGTATTTCCCTTTGGAGAAAAGGAAAACAATACTGAAGAAATTTTCTACGGTGATGGTGATGAATATGATAGGGAGTACCCACCCCTGCGAAGGTCCGACAGATTAAATAACAAAAGGGGGCAACAAAATACAAATTTTCAGATGAGAGGGGGGAGAAGGGGGAGGGGGAGGTATTAAATGAACACCCCCCAAGCCACCCTCCCGACAGTCAGATATTAGTGAAAGGAATAAAGAATACATGCAATAATTTTACCATATATAATTTTAGTAGTACAATATTAAAGAAAGATTTTTTTTCCTTGCTTTCAAAAGGTTTTAAATACATTCCACATTACAAAGGTGATGTCACCAGGAGTCTATTGGACATTAAGATGTTCCTAAGAAAAGTTAATTTAAATATTATGTTACCTAAAAACCAAGACCCACCCACTAATGATTTAAAACGAAAAAGTGTGTTTAATCCCCCATTACATCCCCAATTGAGAAATCTAGAAAAAGTCCTAGAAAAAGAAATAAGAAAAAAACAAAATAATATGTTTTTTAAGGGGAACCTTAACAAGGAAGAGAAAGAAATTTTGATGCAATTGAAAGGGGATAAAAATTTAAGGGTGATGAAACCTGACAAGGGTGGGGGAGTGGTTTTAATGGAGAACATCTTATACGAAAGTAAAATGTATACCATATTATGTGATGACTTGAAATATTCCAGGGTTTCATTAAATGAGATCAATATTGCCTAAAATAAAATAGATTTAAGTTTAAAAGAAATATTATATGAAGGATTGATAGATAACAACACATTTTATTTTTTGAAGGTAGAGAAACCCAGAGTACCAGCTATTTTTGGAATACCCAAAATTCACAAATGTGAATGGGACCCTCCTCTTAGATCGATTGTGGCAGCAGAGGGGTCCAAAACCCACAGTTTGGCTTAATACGTGGATTACAAACTTAAAAAACTTTGGGTTAACAAAAATACAATACTAAGAGACTCATGGGATTTATTAAGGGAAATAACGGATGATTTGTATCAAGAGAATTTAATATTTATAACTATTGACATTGTTGATCTCTTTTCATGTATCCCCTACAAAGAAGGACTAGAAATGTTGGAAGATATAATATACGAAGATGCTACACTGACACAAAATGATAAATTAACATGCCTATGGCTAATGGATATGATTTTAAAGAACAATTTTATTTTTTTTAATGGAGAATTTTATAAACAAATACAGGGGGTAGCGATGGGAGCAGCCTGTGCTCCCACCTACGCCAACTTGGTTCTTATGAAATGGGAAGAAAAATATATATTTAATTCTGATTTTAAGGACTGTTGGAACCTATACCGTAGGTTCCTGGATGACACTGTCATTTTTTGGACCGCGGGTATAGAAAGATTTGACAAATTCATGGACTACCTAAATAATACAACCAAATTTTTGAAGTTTACCTACAATACCTATGAAAATAAACTCCAGTATTTGGATATAGAAATATATAAAACAGGTACACACTTTGAGAGTAAAATACACAGAAAAACTACTTTTTGTAATTCTTATCTGCACTATGACAGTTCCCACCCACCACATTGTAAGAAGAATATTGTCAAAGAACAATTTGTGAGGGGAAGTAGAATGACTAGTGCAGAAAATGATTTTTACAAAGAATGTGAGTTACTTCAAAAAATGTTCTTGGAGAGGGGGTACCCACTTGAATTTATAGTGGGGGTAAGAGAAGAAGTAGTTAATGGAAGATCAAACAAGTTTAAACCTATCAAGAGTAACAAGGAAAATATAGCCTTGGAAAAACAAGTTGAACAAAGCAAAAAATATGAGCAGGCTTTAGTCTTAGAATATAATGGGGTAAACAAACATGTAAAGCAGATTTTTTTTAAAAGAGTGGGAAAGATTTGTTTCAATTACTGATCTAGACAACCTTAAAGATATACCCCAAAAGATTATTTATAAAAATTCCAAAAATATCAAGAACATTTTGGAAGATAAAAAAGGAGGGACCACCAAAAGTAAAAATGAAATAAAAGTGGGCACCTATAAGTCTGGTCGGTGCAAACAATGTAAATATATTCTTGGGGTGGAAAAATATTTTCTGGAGAGTAGAAGCAGATGGATAACCAGTGGGGAGTATTTTAATTGTGAAACTAAAGGTATTATTTATTTGGCCATTTGCAAAACATGTACCTCTTTTTATGTGGGTAAATCTGAAAGGAAGTTGAAAAAGAGGATTTATGAACACATCTATGAAATATCAATTGGCAAAGAAACTAATGCACTATTTAAACATACTAAACAATGTAAAAGTGCTAATTTTGGTTTCTTGGTGCTAGAAAGTGTCAAACACAATATTAGAGGTGGTCCGTGGGAAGATACCCTGGAATATAGGGAATTGTGGTGGCAAGTGACATTACAGGCAGACCACAAACCAGGTCTGAATGATTTTGTATCCATTAAGCCTTTGTTAAAATTAAGAGCAACAAAACTTTGAAGTAATTTTACAATTGACCACTAGATGGCAATTGATGCTGGCTTAAAATCCTATGCATAATGAAATATTTTTAAATGAATTCTTAACTGATGTTTTGTGGTTAATATATATAATATATTTTTAACATATTCAATATTTATTACTAAAGGTTTTAATATTCAAAGTTTTTAAGGAAACATTTATTTTTAAAATGAGTAGTCAAAATATAAGCAAGTAAAACATTTATTGTACTATTAAGATGTTTTTTTCATTCACCAAATACAAAATGGGTGTGTGTTTTTAAACTTTTAAATGATTAAATGAATTATTGGATGATTGATTTATTGTTTAAATATTATGATATAAATAAAGGATGTGAATGTATGGCACTTTATCTGAGGAAGTCTATGGAAAGAGACGAAAACGCAGTGTTTAAATTTCAACGCATTTATGTTTTATGCTTCAAACTGCATGTGGTCCTTGGTTAAATAAAGCAGATTTTTTACACATTTGGGTCGGATGGTAACTGGATTCATTGCTTTGCCTTTTGCACCTTGGTTTGTGTTTTTTGTTGGTTTCATGCAAAACCACTTTTGAATTGATTGTGTGTGTAAATATATTAATATCTAAACAGATACAACCTATCTATATATGTATATATATATATATATATATATATATATATATATATATATATATATATATATATATATATATATATATATATATATATATATATATATATATATACATATATATGAACATTTAAACATGCAAATGCCTACATCTATAGATATATGTGTCTATATCTATATGTCAAAATATATACGGCAGGTTATATATATATATGTCAGCATATATATCAATATGTATATATATATATATATATATATATATATATATATATATATATATATATATATATAGGTTCATAGGTTCATAGGTTCATACTAGGCTATCTGCCCAAGGGCATTTATAAGCCTAGCCCATAGTTATGTGGCTTTCGCCACCCCTTTAGTTTGAATAAAAACTATGCCTATCATTTTTCTGTGCCTCTGTCAAGCAGTGACACTGAAGTAATCCCTGGGGTATATCTGCGATCTCCCATCCATTGGTCAAGATTCCTCTTGAACAAGGCCAGCGAGGTGCTCTGCCTCACATGTACCGGGATTTTGTTCCACAGCATAGGGAGTCTCTGGGTGATGAATCTGTCCCTCCAGCACGTTCTATTTATAACCTTGTCAAGGTTTAAGTCTCCCGCCCTTGTGGTTCTGAGGGATCTAGATTTTTTGAGGTGAAGCATATTCATCAAATCTGGGTTTGACATGGCCTTATATGTCAGGCACAGGTCACCTCTGAGCAAGCGGTATGAGACTGAATAAAGCTGGAGTTCTTTCAGTCGGGCAGCATAAGACATATTTTTGAGACCCTTTATCCTTTTGGTGAGGAACTTTTGGGGCCTTTCAAGCTGCATCAGGTGTCTGGTCAGATACATTCCAAACGGGGCATTGTACTCAATCATAGGTCTAATGAGTGATGAGTACAGAGGGACAATGACCTCCCTTGATCTAGATGTGAATCCCTTCATGATCAGGTGGGCGATATAGAAGGTTTTCCTAACTACTTTAGCAACATGAGTGTCAAACGAAAGACTACTGTCAACTTGGGTCCCCAGATCCCTGATGACTTTTTCTGTGCTCAGTGGATTGTCACCTATATGGTAGCTAGGGGTAACCTTGTTTTTCCCGAAGGGTATGACTATGCATTTTTTGGTGTTTAACTTCAGGCCATGGCTCTGGCACCAGTTATCCGCTTCTGTGAGGCCCTTCTGGAGGATATCTTTGTCAGATGTGTTTTCGACTATGGCCCAGTTTGCAGTCATCTGCAAACTTTGTCAGCCATAACCCTCCTGTGTTTGCTTGTACTTCAGAAAAGTAGATGCCGAACAAGAGTGGACCCAGGACTGAGCCCTGTGGGACACCACTTGTGACAGGCTTTGAGTCTGACATGGCTCCAGCAACTCTGACCCTGTGGGTTCTGTCGCTAGCCAGTTTGCAACCCATCTTGTGATGTATGGGTTTACATTCAAGCTGATGAGTTTTTCGATGATACCTGAGTGGGGTATTGTGTCAAGGCCTTTGCCAGGTCGAGGTAGGCTGTATGGACTGCCTTTCCCTCATCAATGGCCTTGGTGACTGTCTCAAAAGTCAACCAAGTTTAAGAGGCAGGATCTGCCTTTGACAAAGCCAAACTGGGTTGGATCCAAAGTCTGCAAGTTCCCTATGTCTTTATTTATGAGTTCCATTATGATCCTCTCCATGGCTTTGCAGATAAGGCTTGTCAAGCTAATGGGGCGGTAATTTCCAGGGTCTGTGGAGGCACCGCCCTTATGAAGTGGGACCACAGTCGCTGCGCCACTCCTTGGGCACGTATCCTGAGGTGAGGCTAAGATTAAACAGCTGTCCTAACTGTGGGTTTAATTCCTCGTTGAGTTCATGAAGCACACAGTCGGGGACACCATCCGTCCCATGGATGCTGTGTTTTTGCCTTAGTGAGGGCAGTTCTCACCTGGGCGTTGGAGATGTTTGGGGGCTACAATCCTCTGGAATAGATATCTCTCCTTTGGGGCGGGGAGAAGTTTGCACTGAACCTGTCAGCCAGTATGTTAGCAATGTGTGTAGGTTCAGTAATTTTCACATCATTTTGAACTAATTCTGGGCATATCTGGGAGTTTCCTCCTAGGTTTCTAACATAGCTAAAGAAGGCCTTATGATTGTCTTTAGAGTCCTTGGCGATTTTTCTCTCAAAATTTGCCTTGGATGATTTTATGAGAGCTCTTAGTTTTTTACTTATAATGATCAAAGGTGTCTTACCTTTCAAGGATTTTGCTCTATCTTGTAGTAGCTTCCTCCTTTTGTTGTAGAGCTTGTTTATGGCTGGGGTCCACCAGACTGGACGCTTGCCTTTGGTACAGAGAGTCTTAGTTTTGTTTGGGATTGCCTGATCCATGCAGTCCTGTAGGTGCTGGTAGAAGGCATTTGTAAGTGATTCAGCGGTTTGAGTAATGTTTACCACTGGCTCAGGGGCCTTAAAGGAGACCACACTAGTTTTAGAAGTGTGAAATCGGCTTTTGAGAAGTTTTTCACTGTTGTCTTTTTGTTTCAGGTGGGGCGGGATGAGGACCTCCAGCGAGATTAGTTTATGATCTGATCTCACCAGTGAGGGGTATACTTCCGGTGTTGAACATTTTGATCCCATGTTCGTGATGATGAGATCAAGTATGTTTTCACCTCTTGTGGGGATGGTGACTAGTTGTTCCATGGCATTTGAGTTTATGAACTCCAGGAATCTTTGGGTTAGAGTGTTCGGGCTTGAGTAGTGTTCCCAGTCTATATTAGGGTAGCTGAAGTCACCTAGTATGATGGTGTTTGGAGATACATTTATCCCCTCCAATGTTTTCAGGAAGGCCATGTGAGGTTCCTGAGTTTGAGAGGGTGGCCTGTAACATGCTACAAATTGCAGAGCAGTCTTGCCTATGGTTAATTGCACCTGGATGGTCTCCGATGCATCGTGCGTTGCCACCAACCTTGAGGTGTGGGTGTCCTTTATGAATATGGACACCCCCCCTCCTTTCTTGGTGTTGTCCGGATTTTGGGGCCGGAATGTATGATATGAGGTGAAACCTGTTAGTGCTGGGGTGCTCTCAGGAGCCTTGAACCAGGTTTCTGTCACAGCACAGACATTGATGTTCTCCATATTGAGAAGGGCCTCGAGTGCGTGCATCTTGAGATTGAGACTTCTGGCATTGAGCAGCATTACCCTTAGTTTTTTTTCCTTTTGGTGTTCTAGGGTGGTAGGTTTAGAATTTGAGCCTTGCCTAAAAAGGCACTATGGGGTGGCAAGAGCCTTTGCCAATATCCGAAGCCCAGGGTGACAGGTGCAAGCCGTCCCTTGAAGCAGCGTGGCTTGTCCAGCATGTCATCCCAGGCAGACCGACATTGATCCCCTTTGAATGACACCAGAATTTAAGCCAATTATTAAAGCTGATCATCTTATCACTGTATTGTGGCATCATTCTAGGTGAAGGTAGGATACTGCTCAAGGTCAGGGTCATACCTGCCTGGGCTACATAATCAGAGAGCTCCTCGACGTCCCTTTCATGTAGTCCAAGGAGGTACGTCTCAGGTCGCTGACACCAGCGTGGACAATGACTGAGTCGCACTTGTACCTGCTGTTGAGAGACCTGAGTGCTTGCGTTATGTGGTGGATTCTAGCGCCCGACAGGCAGCTTACTGTGACCTTCTCCTTACTCAGTCTGGTGAGCGGACGCCAGTGTGTCTGACTATGGAATCACCAATGACAAGTATGTCTGGCATTTTGTTTGGCCTTAAGGGCTGTGACTGTTTGACACTCTGACTGTGTGGTCTATGTGTTGCATGTGTTGGGTCGTGAGGTGGTAGTTGTTTGGGTGTCTGCTTTGGTGGCCTCTGCTGTTTTGGTAAATTTTTGATCAGAGCCTCCGAGTATGTCTTTGTGTGAGTATGTGTATGATTTGAAGTTGTGATGGTACCATGTGTGACTGGGTATGTATTGTGTGTGGTTGCCTTCTCCTCCTGTCTGGTCTTGCCAGTCCTATGTTGAGAGAGCTCAGCCTCCAGTTTGGCCGTATAGTTGCATCTCTCGCATGTATTTGTGTTTTGTGGGAGAAGGAGAGGATTGTTCAGGTACATGAGGCAATTGTAACATTGCCTAAATATTCCGAGGTTCACCAGTTGAGCTGGAGAGGACACTAGCAACTGATCCCTCGACATACTAGAAGTAGTAGATAAAGAACTTTCAAAGGACTCGGGGAAGTGGGTTTTAGGCTGGTGGGGTACTATCTATAATAAGAGTGCTTTATCAAGGTGCAAGTACTGTAGGAGTAAGTGCTAGGCTTTACAGATAGAGAATAGTCTACTTGGGAATCAAGTAGAGATGAACTTTTCAGTTATAGGATATGCTGGTTAGATCAGCAGTACAGTTTAGCGTGTTTTATAGCAGGGTCTGAAGGGAGCTAGGAATTGGCCCAAAACGACCAATGGACTACTAGTTTCTGGCTGAAACTTCACCAAATCGGACAAAAAGGCCGCTCAGTGCTTCCCACTCCCACTGGTAAGCAAAGAAACTTCCCTCCTTCCTAATAAGGCAATGGATCAGTAACAGGAACTAAAAACAAAGCCCAGGGATCAGCAACTCTGAAACTGGACTACTCTAGTTCAGTAAAGTGGGAAAACAAGAGATTTTTGTTTTATTACAGAGATAAGGAAAAAACAGACAGTAAATGCTATAAATGCTGTAAATCGGCTAGCGCACTTTAGTGTGTAGCCTACAGAAACAATTTGCAACAATTAGTAACTTAAAGTGCAATAAACAGTGTAAAATGCAGAAATCACTTAAAGTAGCAGTAAAACAGGCGAAATACAGTCGCTAGCTTAATAACAGTGGGAAAGCCACAAAAATACTTATATCTGGTAGAAAGTCACTCTTTTAGCTCTCTGCTGCTTGGATCACTCTGCAGGCCACCACGAGGATCTGTGCAGAGTTGGTACAAGCTGGAAAACACGTGTTTAGCGTGTTTTATAGCAGGGGGCTGAAAGGAGCTAGGAATTGGCCCAAAACGAACAATAGACTACTAGTTTCTGGCTGAAACTTCACCAATTCGGACAAAAAGGCTGCTCAGTGCTTCCCACTCCCACTGGTAAGCAAAGAAACTTCCCTCCTTCCTAATAAGGCAATGGATCAGTAACAGGAACTAAAAACAAAGCCCAGGGATCAGCAACTCTGAAACTGGACTACTCTAGTTCAGTAAGGTGGGAAAAACAGACAGTAAATGCTATAAATGCTTTTAAGTGGCTAGCACACTTGAGTGTGTTAGCCTACAGGTAAAATTAAGCAACAAATAACTTTTTAAGAGTGCAAAACAGTTAATCAACACAAAAACAGTTTAAATAGAATGCAGAGCTGTATAAACAGGCTAAGATGCAGTCGCTAAGCAGTAAATATTCAAAAAGCCAGAAAAAAATACTTAAATCAGTTATAGCAAATACAGTTATAACAAATGCTCTGAAATATACTGTATATTTCCAATATGTTTGAGAAGGACAGTCAGAACACAAGAAGGTTCAGGCGAAAAAGAAAAAAAAGTTTTGTTTTACTGTTTGAAAAGGTAAAAAGGAGGAACAGAAGGCCTTATCAAATGTTCTCTCTGTATTAAGAAGAATGAGCTAATGACACTAGACTGGGAGGTGTGTCACAGTAGGGGCGGCAACTGCAAAGCCACCAAGTATAAGAGCAAGACACCAACAGGGAGGGAGGGTGGGACAAAATAGCCTAAGACAACAAGCTATGAAAGTTTTAAACAGAAAAGATTTCTGAAGATTCTGAATAGACAAAGTGCTTTATATATATTAAATTATAAAAACAGTAATCTGTTAAAATAATCAAAAGATACTTATATTTTGTAGCTCAGTTGCGGTCAAACAACTTCTCCAGCCTGCACCAAAGACCAGAACAACAACTTTTTTTTTTTTTACAAGAACACAAAAGAACCAGCCCCCACTAGCCAAGAGATAATTACACAGAGTAAATGTTTCAGTTTATACAATAGCCTAAGACAACAAGCTATGAAAGTTTTTAAACAGAAAAAGATTTCTGAAGATTCTGAATAGACAAAGTGCTTTATATATATTAAATTATAAAAACAGTAATCTGTTAAAATAATCAAAAGATACTTATATTTTGTAGCTCAGTTGCGGTCAAACAACTTCTCCAGCCTGCACCAAAGACCAGAACAACCAAAGAACATGCACATGTAGGTTTGTATTAGGCTAACTACCCTTGCGAGCCATTGTAAGCCTAGCCAATTATCCCTTGTGAGACTCAAACCCTGCACCTTGGGTTTGTAAGGCAAACACCTTAACCATTAGGCCACAGTACGATATATATATATATATATATATAGACATACATCTGTAGATAACAATGGGGAAATAAAAACATATATGTCCACATGCAACTTGAATGGGATTGAGAGGCCCCAAACAATATATGTCTTGTACGAATAGGTATACCCCCCCCCCACAGCCAGACACATTTCCCCCCCTGCAGTACACTACCAGGTGTTGCAGATCCCAAAACCAGGACCAGACATGACATGGGCATCCCTTGGATACATATACACAGACACATATATGCAGATATAGATATGCACACACACACACACACACACACACACACACACACACATATATATATATATATATATATATATATATATATATATATATATATATATGCATATATATATATATATTTGTAACTACACATACACACACAGAGATATGTACAGTAAGTTACATATGTAGTACGTGCACACAATATGGAACAGCCACTATTCCTACAGTTACCACCTTACCAACTGGAGACTATATCAGCCAACCATAGAAATGTCATTCATTGCCTGCAACATATACCCACAGAGATATCAAAGGATATAACACCACACACAGGTGTGCATAAATGGGAAAGCTTTATTTGTGCACTGATACAGTTGTATATGCCATGTCATATAGCTGTTAAGACACTGACATCCATATAAACTGAGTAATGCAACTGGAAACAATTATACTAATACAGTAGTCTGGAAAAGTTAATAAATGTTGCTGTCCAGGCCAAGGCCATCAAGTAGTACACTAGTATAGACAGACGGGGCCACAGGATAGCAAGCAATTAACGGTAAGTAATGCAGGTGTATAGTTCAGCAGCCTCTATCTACACTCTGTAGACAATCCCTAGGGTGTAAAGACCTCAGTTGACACAATGGGATGTAACTGTTACATAACAAGGCTCAACTGACACCATCACAAGCACAATGTCAAACAGAACAGTCTGTATGGCAGGTGGCAGTAGGCCTGCATTTAACCAAGGTGGATTGTATGGTAATGTACATCCATATGCCTTAAGGCAGCTCACCCCTGGTGGTCTTCAGGACATTGGTCTTTCAGGATTCTGTAGCGCTCCCATATACATATATGTATATATAGATATATGTATACATAGATATACATATATGTATATATAGATATATGTATACATAGATATACGTATATGTATATATAGATATATGTATATATAGCTATATATGTATGCACATCCTACGTGTACAGATATGCCTAGTTATGTTGGTATATATGTAGATATCAATAACAATATGTGCATACATATCTATTCTGATATACCTATTACTGTCAAAATATATGTAGATATCCATACGTATATGTGCATATGTATCCATATCTGTATATGTGTAGACATATATTGCTCTGTATATGTATATATTGGGGTGTTTATTTGTATACATATATATATATATATATATATATATATATATATATATATATATATATATATATATATATATATATATGGGTTCCTATGAGTTCACCGACAGTTCAGAACATCGACGACATTTCAGGTAAGCGATCTTCCCCCTTGCAGGACCCATGGTAGCACTTGTTTCTCTGTTACGAAGTTAAGGACAACGCTGTCAGGGTAAATTGTAAAGAGTCACGTAAACCTTACGCGTTGTAACAGAGAAACAAGTGCTACCATGGGTCCTGCAAGGGGGAAGATCGCTTACCTGAAATGTCGATGTTATGAACAGTCGATGATTTGAGTGTCGATGTTCTGAACTGTCGGTGAACTCATAGGAACCCATATATATATATATATATATATATATATATATATATATATATATATATACATATCCATCTATGTATGTTGATATGTATATCTGTATGTCTATATAGATATCTGAATAAGTTTATGTACATATATCATCACCATATGTCCTGAACATGGAGGGTAGCCCTACCTCAGCCCCTGCAGACCCAACTTCGTAGTGCAAGGGGATGTCAGGTATGTATAGCAGGTATACTTGTAGAGTATTGCTACTGTAATAGGGATTGCCTTCACAGACATGGTGTGTGTGGGAGGTCACATCTGCTTTTTACATGTGCACCATTGGCTACTGACAGACATCCTAAAGACATCATAGTACAGTACCACTGCTAGCATGTAATGCTCCTGTGGACTACAGCAGAGATAATGGCCAATATATGCGGACAGTCTGACACATGCTGGACAATCCAGAGGTATACACATAACCCCTTAGTGCAAGACATGTGGACCAATCCTGACAATGTGGATGTTAACAGCCATGTAGATGGGTATAACACGTAATTACTGGTATACATTTGCCCCCATAGGTTATGCATTCACACATCCCTGTCTGTCCTGCCACATTATAACTGCTGGTAAGGGGGTGCCATGGCCACATACCACCCACTAGATATTGACATACATCTGTACAGCATCCCACTGTTCTGTCTGACATACATGATTGTTATGGTGGCCCAGCAGCAGTACATCTGACTATAGTATGTGGCCAACGCTGTGCATTGTTTGCCATGTATGTGTTCCTTCGTCCATGATATGGACAGTGTCTGGGATGTGCACACCTCCCACATGCATGTACAGTGACATCTGGAACTGTACCTGGGGCGCCTGGCCCATGTTGTGTACACAGATCATTATCATCAGATGTGCCAGTCCTGGCCTCATGTGGCAGGAACTGTTCATTGACAGCAGGTTGGCCCTGCACCTATACTGATAGCATGCTACCAGTATTCCCTGGTGTCAGTGGCATCTGTCCATACAGGGCTTGTGTTTCAGGCATGTTATGTCCTTTGTGGGTCACATTTGATGGCACCACAGGTGTTGCAGGTGTCCAGTGGGGAAAGTACAGTTTTGTACCTACCATAAATGTAGATGTTCGAGTGTTCACCATGCTGCAGTCATCACACTTGGGTTATCCTGTCGTCAGGTGGTCCCGCAGTCGGCCTGATTTCCAAAGTCTTGGTCTGACATCGGTTGCTGTCACCTCATCCCTGACGTCAGTGCGCCAGGGGTATATATATTGCAACCGACGCCAATTTCTTCAGTTTTTCTTGCCCCAGATGTCAGGTGCCCCCAAAAAGGTGATCCAAATTAGTACCAAAAGGTGTGAACACTGTACAGACACAAAATCCCTTCAGCTATAAGCAAATACATCAGTAAGGCATAGCAAATATTTAGCCAGTAGATCAGAGGGGTTAGAGGGAGGGTAACCTGGACTGCAGCAGGGTGAACACTCGAACATCTACATTTATGGTAGGTACAAAACTGTACTATGTTCATCGTGTTACCCTGCTGCAGTCATCACACTTGGGTTGAGTCCCAAAGCTAAGGTAGGGTGGAGGCATCATAGAGGGTTAATGGAGGCAATGAGGCCCTGCAGAACTGCAGTGGCAAAGCCTGCCCTGGACTTAGAATAAAGAGGTAAGTGATAGTGTTTGGTGAAGGTGTGTACAGAACTCCAAGTTGCAGCTTCTAAAATTTCCTTGGTAGGAACCCCCCTGAGAAAGGCTGTATAGAGGTAGCTGTTGCCCTGGTAGAGTGGGATTTAATGGTAGAAGGAACTGGTTTCCCATGATGGGTATAGCAGAATCGTATGCAATGGCCTATCCATTTAGAAATGGTTTGCTTGGATATGGCCCTCCCTTGAGAAGCTGTCGCATAGGAAACAAAGAGCTGGTCAGTTTTTCTGAAAGCCTTAGTTTTATACAAGTAGTAATGAAGCTGCCTGTGAATGTCCAAGGAGTGCAGAAGTCTCTCACCTTTGTTCTGTGGATTGGGGAAGAAAGTGGGTAGGTGGATGGCTTGATTTAAAGCTACACTGGAAACCACCTTAGGCATGAAGGAAGGGTTAGTTCGTAGAGAAACTCTGTCTTGATGAAAAATGAGGAAAAGTTCCACTGGCATAAGTGCCTGCAATTCTGAGACTCTCCTAGCAGAAGTTATTGCCAGGAGCAGGGCAGTCTTCCAAGATAGGAACTGAAGGTCTGCAGAAAAAGCTGGTTCAAAAGGAGGTAGTGTTAGTTTTTCCAGAACAAAGTTGAGGTCCCATGTTGTTGTAGGAGCTCTTCTAGGTGGTCTAATGTTTTTTGCCCCTCTGAGGAACTGCCTTAGGAGAGGATTTGAAAATAAAGGTGGATTTATGTCGTAGTGAGCTGAAATAGCTGATGCATGGATCTTAACTGAGGAGAAGGAATGTCCTTTATGCAACATCTCAGCTAAATACTGCAGAATGTGAGGCATATGAGGCTGAGTTGTGTCTTGGCCTTTAGCTTGGTTCCAAGCAGAAAACCTTTTCCATTTGTCCGAGTAAGCCTTCCTGGTGCTTGGCCTCCTGGCTTCTAGAATAACATCCAGTACTGCTTGTGAAAGAGGTGCAGGTTGGATACTTAATTGATTTGCCATGCAGCCAGGTTTAAGGTTTTGATCTGGCTGTGTAGAATCTGCTTGTTCTGCTGCGTGAGCAAATGAGGTATTTGAGGCAATATCCATGGTGGGCTGTGAGCCATATTCTTCAGTAGCAGGTACCAGGGCTGGCATGGCTAGTCTGGGGCTATGAGAATCATTCGAGGTCTCTCCTTTTTGACCTTCAAAAGTACCTTTGTGAGAAGAGGTAATGGAGGAAAGGCATATGCTGTCAGGTTTTTCCAACTGAAGGAGAGAGTGTCCACTTTCCAAGCTTGATGGTGGAATGTCCTTGTACAAAATTTTGTCAGCTGGTAGTTTTGAGGACTGGCAAACAGGTCTATATTTGGTAGGCCCCATCTTTGAGTTATCATTGTAAATATTTGTGGGTCTAGCTTCCACTCGTGGGGATCTTTGATGTTTCTGCTTAGGTCGTCTGCCAATGTGCCAATGTGTTTTTCTGTCCTGGCAGAAATTGAGCTTGTAACTGGACTTGGTAGGCCAGAGCTGTGTTCCATAAGATTATTGCTTGCCTGAAAAGAGGGTAGGAATGTGTACCCCCTTGTTTGTTTATGTACCACATTACTGTGGTGTTGTCCATCTTTATTGCAAGTTGTCCTGGCTGTAGTAGATACTTGAAGGCTGTCAGAGCTTTCTGTACAGCTAGCATCTCTTTTTGGTTTATGTGCAGTTTTCTTTGTTCTGCAGTCCATACGCCTTGAATGCATTGCCCTGCCATGTGTGCCCCCCAGGCATAGTCTGAAGCATCTGTTGTGATAGTTTGCCTGGGTGGGGGCAAGGTGAAAGGCTGACCCTTGTTGATGTGACATGCCTGTGCCCACCATAGAAATTCCTGTTGAAGGCAGGGAATGAGAGATATCACTGTGTCCAAGCTGTGGCTGTGTTGAGACCATACGCTTTTTAGGTACCACTGTAATTTCCTCATATGCAGTTTTGCAAATGGTATTATCAGAATGCAAGATGTCATGAAGCCCAAAGCCTGCATAATTTTTCTTGCAGTTAATTGGGTCTTTGTTGCCATTGTCTTGAAATATTGAGTCAGTTGTAATTGCTTGTCTGGTGTAAGATAAGCCTTCTGGGCCATTGTGTCCAAGCTGGCACCCAGGAATGTCATTTTTTGTGAGGGTACTAGTTTTGACTTCTTTTTGTTTACTGTGTACCCCAGACAATTTAGTAGATGCTTCACAAAAGCCAAATGTTGCAGGAGAATGTCTTTTCTTTCTGCTTGGATGAGGCAGTCGTCCAGGTATGGATATATTTGAATTCCTCTTTGTCTGCAGTATGCAATTACTGGTGCCAGGCATTTTGTGAATACTCTCAGTGCAGTAGATAAGCCAAAGGGCAGTGCAGAGAATTGATAATGGGTTGAACCTGCAATGAAACGGAGGTATCTTCTGCAACGTTGTCTGATAGGGACATGCAGGTATGCCTCCTTGAGGTCCAACGTTACCAGCCATGCTTCCTTGCCCAACATGGGAAGTAGCTGCTGTAGTGTTAGCATCTTGAATTTGGGAACTTGTAAGTATGTGTTTAGAAATGAAAGGTCAAGAATTGGTCTCCAAGCATTTTCTTTTCTGGGTACTAGGAAGAGTCTTGAGTAAAATCCTTAGCCTTGCTCTTGAGTTGGTACCCTTTGAATGGCTCTCATGGCCATGAGAGCTGTAATTTGTTTTTGAGCCTCTGCCCTTTGATTTTGTGGCAGGTTTGGCATTCCTCTTTTTATTGGCAAGGTGTGAAAGTGGAATCTGTATCCTCATACAATTATGTCTAGGACCCAGTTGTCCTTTGTGACCATGTGCCAGTTGTCTGCAAGTAGTGCTAGTTTTCCCCCCAGGGGGGATGACAAAAGAGCTTTGTTTGGCCAGCTGAGGTGCAAGTCATTGAGTTTGCCTTCTGGTGGATTGAGACCTGTCTTCTCCTCCCTTCTGGGTTGGAGTGCCCCATTGGCGAGGTTTATACTGAGCTTGTGGTTGTCCTCTGCCCCTTGGGCGCCTGTATTTACCCCTCTGAGGCCTGTCAGTGGCTGGAAAGGACCAATTTTTTTGTTGGCCAGTTTCTGCTGAAGCGAGGGGGTTGTACTTGTAGGAAATCTTTGACTGTCTGCATTGATTTTGCCTTATCTTTCATTTTCTTTAAAACTTCTTCTGCTTTAACACCAAAAAGAACATCCTGCTGTAAGGGAGCATCTAGTAGTTTTGCTTTAACATGATCAGGCAGACTTTGTTCCTTTAACCAGGCATGTCTACGTATAACTGATCCAGTGACAGCTACTCTGCAGGAGGCCTCTAAAGAATCAAACCCACATTGTAAGATATGTTTGCCCACCTGCTCGGTGGCGTGCAACAAATCCTGTACTTCTTTCAATTCAGATTGTTGAGGGAGGGTGGTTATCTTTTGTTTTAACTGAGAGATCAGAAATTGCCGATACTTAAGCATATGAAATTGACAGTTTAGTGCTCTCATAGCTAAAGTGGCTGAGGTGTAACCCCATCTGTCTAGTGCTCTTGAATCCCTTTCAGAAGGTACTGGAGTTTTAGCCATGGAAGCCTTAGCCCCCTTGGGACCCTGGGAGATAGTCTCTGGGTCACCTACTGGGCTTTTATAAAGGAATTTGTGGGAATCAGGTACTCTGTGGTATCTGTCAGGTTTGGCCGGGGCAGGAGGTAGAGAGTCAGGGTTGAAACTGGATTCTAAATAGACATCATCCACAATGTCCAAAACAGGAGGGATGGTTAGGGGTCTGTGTTGGGGGAGTAAAAGAAACTCTCTGAGCCTTTTCTTGGAAACAGAGTAATCCTGACCTTCCCAGTGAAAATGTTCCCTCATAGTGTGTAAAGTTTCCCCAAAAGAGTAATCTTCTGGAGGAGAAACTGAGGGAATAGAGTCCTCAGCATCAGAATCTTCATAAGGAGAGAAGGAATAGTCTTGGTCCTCAGAGGAATCCAAAGAAATAGACAGTTGTTCAGAGGAAGCAGAATCTTCCTCTTGTCTAGGCCTTTTGTCAGGAGGAGGCTGAGAACCCCTGATAAGAGAAATCAAATCTTCAGCCTTCTTGAGCATCTGTTTCTTAGGCATAGTGCCTTGAATAGGAGACTGAAGTGAAGCCTTTTTCGATTTAGAAGGAGTCTTCGATTTGGAAAACGTTTTGACTGTAAAAGTCGTCGGTCTGAAAATGCCTTCAGAAACCGATGGCTTTTCAGAAGCACCGACGTCCTTGGAAGGTAAATCGTCGGAAGGGCCTGAAGTAAAAGGCTGCATCGGCATAGTACATTCTGTCAAAATATCTGTAGCGGTCTCGGGTTCCAGAACTGCGGTAGTCAGAGGCTGCGTCAGAGCCTCACTGATAACCGGAGAACCGGAGATCGGATCAACTGAGGCCTTGGAATTGGGCTTAGGCCTGGGCTGTCGGTCTTTGTCCCTGTGCTTTTTGTGCACGCCGGTAGTCGGTAGCTCCGACGGCATGGTGTAATTAAATTTTCTACCAAAAAAGTGTTGTGCGAAATCAAATCATCTTTTAATAGTATGTTTATTAAATCTAGCACAAAAATTACAAGAAGTGACGTCATGATCAGGGCCTAGGCAAGGTATGCAATAAGAATGAAAATCCTTATGAGGTATTTGCTTCCCACAAGAAATACAATTGTTAACTTTTTCTGACATCGGTCTGAGGCAAGAAAAGTTTCCCCAACGGGATACTTAGCTTTATAGAAGACTTCGGTCTGAAATTCAAATTCGAAAATCTCAGGAGTCGGCCGAACGGCACTTGCAAACTGCTTCTGCTTCAGGCACCGCGTGGCAAGAAAAAATGGAGAAAATGGCATCTGTTGCAATATATATACCCCTGGCGCACTGATGTCAGGGATGAGGCAACAGCAACCGACGTCGGACCAAGACTTTGGAAATCCGGCCGACTGCAGGACCGCCTGATGACAGGATAACCCAAGTGTGATGACTGCAGCAGGGTAACACAATGAACATCATGGGGGAGGTGCACTGTCAGCATTCACATGCCCATTGGACTGATGGACAGGGTGCCATGCCCTCTGTAGCCCACTGCAATCACACCATGGTTACTATCAGTGGACAATATGCAGGGTACTACCAACATAGCGGCTGTTGCCTAGGCAAGTGTGTGTGTATATGAGACATGGGTTGAGGGTGTACCCTGGGTAATACAAGGGTTGCTAACGTTGTTCAGCTGGCATTGATGTCACATTTAGGGGTAAGGATTTGAACCCCAGCCTCTTAGCTATTTCACATCTGTTATCCCTGTACAGTGGACATTGTGATATATACTTGGCCCACCATATAAGAAGTTTGCAAAACTCACTTCACATTAAGTCCAATTGTTACACATTCACAACCACCACCACACAGGATACGAATGACAAATACAGACACACACACCTGTCATGTCTGGGATTCAAACTCCTACCTAACTAGTATATTACACTACAGCACTACACCATTACAGGATGCACCATGGAGACTTCTGGAGTTCTTCTTCCCCAAAGGCATATTTCACAGTGAATGACATCAGCATGAATGCCAAAGTAGGGCATTTGAATTGTAGTTAGTGTGACTAGCCTAAAATGCATTGCTCCCTACACAAACATAGAAACACACACAAAGCATCTACAACTGCCATGTGTTGGGATGGAACCCCTACCAGAGGTCTATATTACATTACATCATGATGCTGTTATAGGAAACTCCACAGAGATTACTGGATTGCCCCTTTCCCAAAGGTGTATTTCACAGTGAATGACAACAGCAGGATTGCCAAAGTAGGGCATTTGAATTGTAGTGAGTGTGACTAACCCAAAATGCATTCCTCTCTCCTCACACACACAGACACTTGCCAAGTCTAGGATTAGAATTCCTACCAAACTATTTTATCACACTACAGCCGTAAGCAGTTATGGCATGTGCTATGGAGATTATTGGACTACATCCTTCCCAGAGATGTATTTCTAGGTGGATGACATCAGCATCATTACCAAAGTAGAGCATTTGATTTGTAGGGAGTGTGACTATCCTAAAAAACATTGCTCTCTACACAGACACACACACACACACACACACAGTTGCCTGGGATTGGAACTCCTATCTAACTAGTTTACCACACTACAACAGTACGCAGTTATGGGACATGCCATGGAGATTACTGGGCTACAACTCTCCCAAAGGTGTATTTCACAGTGGATGACCTTGTCATAGTAGGGCTATGGGGAGGGCGGTGTGTGTGCATGAGCCATAACCCATTCATCTAGAGGTTGACACACCACATGTGGGCACACACAGGGTCATATTTCACAGGTATGTGTATACAGCTGCTAGATGACTACTTCCTTGTACAGTCATATTGTACAGCTAGCACGTGCACCACATAGTCTGTAATGCTGACAGATACCGGTGGTTAGTATCTACAGTGAATGACATCTGAACCTCATGTGGTTGTGGCCCTTTGGCTGTGTGCCGGGTGGGACAGGCCGGGATGGCTCCTTGTCACAGTCACCCTCTTCCACACATCTATGTACGTCTAACTTTGGCTTATTATAGTGTGTTGTCCTTAGATATATGTCTGTATCCCTATCCACTGTTTGTGCAAAGCATGTGTGGTGCATACTGAGGAATGTCTGCACTAACATCTGTGACTGCCAGATAGGTCTGGTCCACTGGTGTTTGCAGACATGGCCTTCATGCGTTTGTGTGTGAGCATGCCCAGTATGCCCGTCTTTATTGCATATGTGGATTGAGTCCAGGTAGTTTGTACTGCAGTGCTGACTTTTTTGTTGTAAACCTACAGGTAGCATACTTTTTCTGCAGGGTATCTGTCGATCATTTGGCATTGACTATTATTAAATTTCTACATATGATAGGGAGGCACACCTGACTATTTCTACACAGGATTGGGGGGGCACACCTGACTGTTACTACATTTCTACCTAAGATGGGGGGGGCACACCTGGCTATTTCTACATTTCTACACAGGATTTGGGGACACACACCTGACTGTTACTACATTTCTACGTAGGATGGGGGGCACACCTGGCTATTTCTACATTTCTACACAGGATTTGGGGGGGCACACCTGACTGTTACTACATTTCTACATAAGATGGGGGGCACACCTGACTATTTCTACATTTCTACACAGGATTTGGGGGGGCACACCTGACTGTTACTACATTTCTACATAGGATGGGGGGCACACCTGGCTATTTCTACATTTCTACATAGGATTTGGGGGCACACCTGACTGTTACTACATTTCTACGTAGGATGGGGGGCACACCTGACTAGTTCTACATTTCTACACAGGATGGGGGGGCACACCTGACTGTTACTACATTTCTATGTAGGATGGGGGGGCACACCTGACGATTTCTGTATTTCTATACAAGATTGGGGGGGCACACCTGACTGTTATTACATTACTACGTAGGATGGGGGGAACACCTGACACTTGTACATATGTACATATTTGATATGACTGTACTGGTATGTCAGGTACTCCATTTTATTCTGTATTCTTACCTATCATGCTGACTAGAGGTATACCAGTGTACTACAGATCTTAGCTTTGATTTACCTACATATTAGTTTGTATGACTTCCTACCCTTCAGAGCTAACGTCCCACTGCCTGACATGCTGTAGTCTGTCTGTGTAGGCCTGGGGGGAGGTTACCCATAGGCATCATTCAGAGGCCATAGCACAACCTTTGTTTGTGTTTGTCTACACCTGTCCTGCTGGCTGTGACTGTTGTTGGGTATGTGAACCCCCCTGACTGGCATGTGTGAGTCAATTACCTTGTGGGTGTCCCAGTACTGAGGGTGGTGCTGCAGGGCTGACTATGTTGGATGCACATAATACACTCCCCACACATGGTTGAGTACAGGTAGTGTAATGTTTGGCATCCCATTTACTGTATGTGAGAGTCAGAGAGAGGTATTATTCCCTGGGTCCCTCCTGTGTCATTGTATATGCTATGTGTTGCCTCTTTGTCAAGGCCAGGGCATACTGAGCACGTCTCCTTCTGCCTACTAGGGCAGGCTCAGGTTGTTCCTCCTCCGAGTCACTCTGTGCCTGTGCAGGCCTTGGCAATGGCAGGGGGCTGTGTGGCCTTGCCCTGTGCTGTTCCTGCTACAGCTGTTTCTGCAGGATCATATTGTGTAGCATGGCACATACAAGGGCTATCTGGTACAGCTGTGTCAGATGCCAGATGTGGGAATTGTGATAGCTTCCAGGGCAGCCTGCACACACATTCATTATTATGCCCTGAGCATCACACATGACCTAGCAGTTTTTGGAGGGGAAGCCCTTGTGGTTGATGTAGACCCTACCCCGCTCACCGGGTGGTGCTTTGATACGTATGTACGTGCAGTCTATAGCACCCACTACCTCAGGGTATTCTGCTATTTGGTGGAACAGTTGCATATTGCTGGCCAACACCTCACGGGTGTTGGGGAAATATACGTGCTCATTGACATGTGCTGACATGGCATCCAGGAACTGGTGGAGTACACTGGATGCTGATGCCTGTGAGATCCCCATCATATCCCCAGTTGGCCTTTGGAAGGTACCTGTAGCTAGTATTCTTAGGCCTACACATACCATGGCATCCACTGGGATGGGTTCCCCTCTGTTAGTTCTGTGTGTGAGGTGTGGCCGGCACAGCACAACAATTTGCTGTAGGAGATCCCTGTCCACCCTATAGCACTCCACTATCTCCAATGCCTGGTAGGTTACCCTGGGTCTGTACACTCTTCTCTGTCTCCTCACTGTGGGTTGGTCAAAAGCATTCACATCCTCACCACCCTCAGCCTCTTCCACAAGTTGTTGTATGATAGCTATTGCAGCCCCTATCATTTTGCTGTTGTGAGTGTTAAAAGTTCCTTGCCTGTTTACACCGGTGGTGTAGAGTGTGGAAAAAAACAGAGGGGAAGGTGTTTGCATAGTTTATAGTAGTGTTCTGGGCTGGTCTTGTCTGCGGAGTGTATAATTGGCTGATTATGATACATTTCACCTGCCAGCTATACTAGTTCTCCTAGACTACCTTCCTACTGCTGTTTTCCCTTCCCATTGTTTTCCTGTTTAATCCCAGGGGCACGCCATGCAAACGGAGGGCTCATATGTGCACAGAGCTGCTATTTCCTGGTTTAACTTTTTTTTTTTTAACCTTTAAAACCTGGTGCACAGCACGCACACCCACTTAGGCAATGAACAGAGTGCTAGGCAGAGTCAGACACACGCCCTTGCTTAGCTGTGCTTAGCTAGGAGCAAACTTGAGCCACAGGGCTCCAATCCGCTTACAGTATGCCTGACACACACCCCCATGATGTCAGCTAACTCCTAGGCTTGCACCAAGCTATTCTTACTCTTACACTGTTGGGACCTGACTAGCATGCTGGGGAAAACTGGGATTCACCATCATTCCCCTCATTTGCATAGGATTGCCTGCTAATGCACAGTTACATGTCTCACACTGAGCCTCCCCCCTTAGCAACCACTACTCACAGGCCATGTTGTCTTCTGCCTGCCATTGACTTGCATGGCAGAATAGTGATTTTAGTTAGAATGCTTATTTTAGGATTATTTTGTTATTTTCCCCCCAATCCCGTTTGCGCACCTTTGCCCTACGCTTAAACAGCCGAGATCAGCTAAAAAAAATAAAAGTTGTTTTTTTTATTTTTTATGTTGTTTGCAATGCCAATGGCCTTATACTTGGCCATTGGCATGCTTCCTGACTGATATGTAGCCTTTATTTGGAGCTATCATGCCTATGTTTTGGATTTTGCAGAAATGTAATTTGTTAGTGACCGAATACATTTCTGCAGATTGCACTAGTCCTGCATGGCCGGTTGCAAGCTTCCTGGATCACAAATTCACCTAATTTGCAAGGATTTCTCCTGCAAATGGGGTCATTTGCATACAGGGGCTTAGTCCATGCAGGACTAGTGCAGGAGCACTCGTGCACACCCCTGCAAGCTGTTTCTGGATTGCACGGCACGTGCAAGGCATACAGAATCCGGGGGTGTATCTTTCTATAATACCAAAATTAAGTGCAAGTTATATTCTATGTGAAGCACAGGCCCAGTCACAGTAATACAATTAACAAATGGAAAAAAAAGAAACAAATTGCCCACTCTGTTCGTAAAATGAAACCGTGAATTTTAACTCATGTCATTATGTGGAACCCTGCTTCAGCTGCATATCACACTTTGCTTGAACCAGTCTAAATGACATATGGCTGACTAGGATTCAGCTCAGTGTCTACAACTTAAACTTCTTTTTACTAAGCTCTAAATATGACATTAGTGCAGTCACGAGATATGCATCATGCAGTGATATAAACCACCTCCCGCATACCTGTATGATTATATATTAATGTTCTTTTTTCTTATCTAATCAGATTATGACATACTTGCTTTGCATTTTAGACAGTTTTACAACTTTCATTTGTATGGTTTTCGGCTTAAGAATAAATGTATTGTTGTTAAGAACTGGCACTCAAAGATGAACTGAAAATTCCAAAATTTAATACATGGCCTGTCTTTACAACTGAAGAATGCCTTGCACAGTTTTGCATCTTCAAGTTATATTAGCTTGCTTGTTCAAATATCATTTCTTACAGGACTGAGCAAAACTACATTCAGCTGAAGTGACACAAATGCATAAACTGTGATGTGACATGATGTTTGATAATGATTAGGGTTTATGAGATTTTTTTTTTTTTTTTTGCGGAAGAACTTACCTTTGTAAGTTTCATTTCAAGTACATGGCTATTTTGATTCCTGGCATCAAAATGGGAAACTTCTTTGGAGGTTGACTTTACTTTGGCAATGATCTTTATGTAAGAAAACACGATTATGACTACTGGAAAGACAAGGCAGAAGAAAAGTATGCAGAGGACAAAGGACTGCCCTCTCACTGAAGCCCGGGCTTGCCACCAATCTAATGTACAAGATGTGCCAAATGGCTCGGGAGCATAGTTTCCCCAGCCAACCAGAGGCATGGTTGCCCAGAATCCAACATAGAGCCAAACTAAAGCCATACAGATGAATACATGGTGCCTTTGTATCCAGGTAGCTGCAAAAAAAAAAAAAAAAAATACAGCATAATTATATAATGAAGTATAGAAACTGAGTGCATAGCACTCTCTTGTAGTATTGTTAAACTAATATTATATCATCATATCACAGTAAGGTTTAGTTAGCACTGTTCTTGAGTAATTAATAATACTGTATTCACATTAAAAAATAAACTCCTTCTATTTTTTTGGCAGTATTATCTTAATGAAAATCAATCTTGAAAATTAAAGTATGACAAGGTACTAAAATTCAGCCATATAGTCAACAATGATAGTCTGTGTTCATCCATACTTTAATAAGATGCTTCAAATTACAATGTGTATAACAACTGTCAAGTGTGTAAAGGTAGCTGTGGAAACTGTAGATATGTCACTCCATCAAATCCAAATTCCTCAATAAGTGAGTCAATCTAAACAAAACCATTGATATTTTTTGTGGGGGTAAGGTCACAGACCCCCACATCTCCCAGATATATTAAAATATACTGTAGGATCACTTCACCTTAAAAAAAGCGGCAATTTCAGTCCAATTTAAAAATGCATGTTTTGTTTAAGTGGTATAATTAAACACCTTAATTAAAAGTGATGGTACTGATATATCATTCACTTACTATACAAAATGCAAAACAGTAGCACAGTCCAAATAACAATCCCCCGGATTTACTAAACTTGCGTGCAGGATTAGCTTAGTCCTGCATGGAAGTGACCGTTTAGGTGCAGGACAGCAGTGTGCCATGCATATTAATAAGGCGCACTGCCAGAGCTCCTAGGCTTACACGGAGCGTGTAAGAGTGCAGGGGGCATATCTGAGAGCACATCTCTCAGAATAAACATGCCCCTACAATGTAGAACAGTAGAAAGGGGTATGCAATGAGCGAGACCGCTCACAGGTGACCGCATATCCCCACCAACAGTCACCCTTGTGTATAACAGCAACAGAATGTAGTAATAAAATTAAAAAAACCTAATTTTTTTTTTAAATCCGATTGAAGCTAACTGTAGGTGTGCTGGTGTGCCCATTGCTTAGCTACGGCTAAAGCAGCTTAAAAGGCTGAACAGCATAACAAGGAAGACATATGCAAATGAAGCAGCACAGCAATAGTGCAGTGGGCAGAGCATTTGCCTAATGAGCAGGCATTCCCGGTTAGAGTCCCAATGCAGCACATTCTATTTTACATGGCAAAGCACGTTATGACCAGTATTTGTGTTGCATAACCCACTAAATAACATATATTTATGAACTGGAGTACTGCAGTAAATGCACATGTAAGGTGTCAGTGTTATAATGAATAAGGCACTAGTAAGCAGGTCTAAGCACAAATAAGCAGTAGTAATCATATGCAAGCACTGGTAAGCAGCCTTAATCCCATTTGCACGGTGGTAAGCAATGCCTACACTGGCTAAGCAATTCTAAAGCTAACTCTCTGTAAGCAGATGTAATGGCAGGTTAGCAGTGCTTATCGTCGCACAAACCCACTTACAAATGCTCAAAAGTGCCTTAATCACTTTGTATCCAATGGCCCTTATTCTGCCCATCAACAAAATAAACAGCCATGCAGGTCTTGAACCCAGGACTCTATACACCATAGTCCCAGTAGTTATCCACCAAGCCATCACAGAAGAATGAGGTAGTAGTAAACATGCCCTCACCATAGTATAAACAAACTGAACCTGTGAAAGGCATCAGTATACAGTCATATGTGCCATAACCAACTACATAACATAAACATGTGAACTGGAGTACAGCAGTAAGCCCAGAAGTGAGGTGTAATAGTAACAGAGTGTTGAAGTCCCCAATAAAACACAAGGACCCCACACATCAATCAGGGATACCAGGCATACATATAAGGTGTAATGAATAATAACACAATTCCAAAAAGGCATTATAATGAAGGTCTAATGTAAGCAATGGTAAGTATTGCACAGGCCAGCTTAGGAGGTGTGAGCAATGTGTAGACCAGCTAACTATTTGTGCCCAGTGGTATACCCCTTTAAACAATGCCAACCTTAGGTAAGCAGTTTTGCCCATAGCTTAGCCTTTTCAAAACCAGCCAATCATGGAAATGTGTGGGAAATCAGCCCTACTTAAACCCAAAAGGCGGGAATACATCTCATAACTGGTTGTAGCTTCCCCTTGCAGGCACTATGGCAGTAAGGGGAGAAGGAGTGTGCTTCCAGGTGCAGCGCTGGTGCATCCAGGAGTCCAAAGTCATGGCTGGACTCCTAGTTAAAGACCATGCACAGAAACTTCTGCAGGGCTAGTACCAGGGCTCTCAATATAAGGAAGAGGCCTGGGACCATCTCTCCTGTGACCTCACCAGTGCCACTGGCATACCCTGAACTGGTGAGCAGGTCAGGCACCACTATGCCAACCTGAAGCGGCGGAAGGGGGACCTCTTGGAGGAGGGCTCCAAGAAGCAAGAGCATCACGGGAAGTTCCAGATGTGTGTAAGTATCACCCCAATATGTGTGTAATAATTGCCATCTCAGGTATATCATGGAGAGGTATGGCTAAATATACCTCTTAGGTCCCCTACAGCTGCAACTGAGTGAGCCGCGAACCAGGAGGCCCACATGTGCCACCTAGCACGGTTGTGACTAGAGGCAGGTCAGTAATACTCATGCATTTACTGTCATAGGAAATAAAAATAGTAGTAAATTAATTGCTAGTATAAAACCTGTATTGTTCAAGGCAAGTACTGCATACACTAGAGAATATGGCAGGAAGAGTCTCATATAGTTTGTATGGCAATAAAAGTGTAATATCCTGACAAAACAAGTCTAACTACTGGACTGCATGTGTATATTCTGGTATCATATGGTAATGTAGATTTGCAATCATGTAATAGTACTGTAGTATTATGCACTGTTACCCACACCATGCACTATAAATTGAATGTGTAGAAATGCCTGTATATGACAAGTGTAATCCCCAGAGGCCATTTAGTACAACTGAGAGACACATATACAGTAAACAGGGAAAATGCAGACAACAAAAAACAAATAGCACATGCAATTGAGATTTGAAATGTTCTTTTAGCACACACAGCCACGGTTTGAATCCTGCCAGTGGTAGTAGTCTGTATACAGAATCATGCCCCACAACTGTACAGATATGTCCAGAATGTTTATTAAAGTGGCCCATATCTATTGCCTATCAACCTGTCCCCCTGGGAAATCAGTGGGATGATCCCAGACATATAGGCAGCAAACAGGAAATACAACTGATTGACACACATCTATGACAATAAACCTGGCACACTAGCAACTCCCCCAATACCTTATGTGACTAAGAAGCCACGTATGTCCCATCAAAACCTCAACATGATAAGCTATGGTCAGAGTGTGTACAGTAACAGAGTGAGATGTATGTGCATAATAGTAATGTGGAACCTGGTACTATGTGTGGTAACATTCAGGTAGTGCTAATAAACATTCCTCCCACAGATCTGTCAGATACCAACACTGTGCCCAGAAATACAAGAATGACATGCAGTTGCCCTGAATAATGAGGTATTACACATCACTGTCACTCACACTGTCCTACAACATATAACTGTCTAGGAAATGTGTATAAAAGTGCTGTTATACAAGGTCAGAATGCATAAGCACAGGGGATTAATAAGACAGAAAGCAGATTGGAGATATACAGCAATATAGCAGACACAACTGTGATGGACAGTTTTTACGTTGTAGCAGACACAGCCATGATCTGAATCCTGGGAGTGGAATTAGACTGCATACAGATTCATATGCCACAACTGTACACATGAGGCCAGAATGTCCAGTATATGTGCCCATATCTGCTACCTGTCCCTCTGTCCTCCTGTCCCCCTGGTAAGTATGTGGGATGATCCCAAATGTGCAACCAGCAAACAGGGAATACAAGTGATTGACAACCATCATGAGAAAACAACTGTCACTGTAGCAGCCCCCGAAACTGTTAGGAGAGTAATATTTCAAGTATGTCTTATCTACACTCCCATGTTGTCAAGCTGTGACCAGAGTGTGTACAGTAACAGAGTGAGATATATGTGCATAATACTAATGTGTAATCTGGAACCTTGTGTGGCAACAGTCAGGTAATGCTAACAAACATTGCTTCCACAGGTACGTTGGATACAAACACTGTGCTGAGAAATACAGACCAGTATAACCTGTACTGGCACCGTCCACCCTGGTATTGTAGGGTATTGTGAGTGTTGCAGTTTCTCTGAATAATAAAGTATCACTGGTCACTGTCACCCACATTGTGCTACATAATATAACTGTGTAGGAAAGCATATATATGTGTATGTCAGGTCACTAAAGGTGGAAGAGGGCAATATTCTAGATATGTCCAGGCACACCAGCATATGGTCAACACATGGCCAGAGTCTGAGCAGAAAGAGTTGGATAACATAGTGCAAAACATTAACCTGGAATCTGGGCATATGTGTACAAACAGTCAGTGTTAACAAACATCCCCTCCACAGGTATACCAGGTAACAGGTGTATACTGCAGGTAAAACCGATTCATGTGTAATGATGTCGACAGCCATATCAGTATCCAATATAAGTCTATAGGGTAGTGTAGTAAGACTTGTAAGGTACAGATAACAGCACAGACTAGGAAAGTAATGTTGAGTACAGGAATATACAACCTGTTACTTGACATCTTTCTCTCCCCCACCTTATCTCCAACAATAATAAACATACCCACCCCAACTGGTATGTACTGACTCTGATAATGTCCAATTGTGTGATAAATATTTAAATGGTTCCCGTGCATGTGCCATACTGAATTATTCCAACATTGTTGGCATGGTGCCATCAGCATACCTGCATGCTGTGCTTATTATCACTGTGGCCCCATACATGCATGTGTTTTGTTTGCTATGCAACTGTTCCGCATCTGGTGTCTGAGTTAATGGGAATATTTATTCATGCTGTTATACCTATCCCTGGAATGTGTTGACTCTTACCAACCCATATATGATGTTGAAATCTAAACACTTTAGCATGCTTGGGAAGGCCGGACCCAACTGTCCTACCTCAGCTGGCCAAGGCACCTGTCACTAGCATGTCTGGGGCCCAACCCCGGACCTCCCTGTCCGTTGATCCTGCACCACCTTCAGGTGGAACCACCTCAGGGGATGGGGATCACCCCCCATGGGAATGGGTGCAGACAGGCACCTGTCACCTGTTACCAGGTCAGGGTCGTGGTGTGTAGAGCGATCAATGAGCAGTTCGGTGATCTTCTATGCCAGCTCGAGGGCCGTGTCTCATGATTAGAGAGTCAGCCTAGCTCTGCAGCTCAGCCCCTAGCACAGCCACCTTCGGGGCTGTTAAGGTGCAGTGGTGACTGCCCATGGGTGGGGACCTCAGTCCCACTGTTACCACTACGGGGCTTGTGGGCTTCTGATATCCCAACACCCCTCCACATCAAGGTGTTTACCCACCACATGTGTTATATACCTCCCCTGTATATGTCTTGTGTGTCTTGTCTGTCAACCTACCCAACCTACCTCCCCAAATATACCTACTACCCCTCCCCAACATCCCACTCTCACCTGAAAGAAAAAGAAAAAAGGGCAATCTGTTCCCACAAAAAAAATCACGCCCCATACATGGCTGTCCATTTTGCACACATGTCCGCTGGACACATGTAATCTGGTCTAATTGGCATCACAACTTATTATTGTTGTCCTCACCCCTCTCCCACTGGTTTGAGTGTCCAAATCTACCTCCAAATTTAGTGTATATGCACAGCTGTTGCTGTAGAAGAAATAGGCAGCTATGGACCTTCCCTACACCCTTCCTGCACATCCCTAGCTATTTTCGCTACTGTCTTTCCCTCTTTGTGCCCCTTTTTCACCACTTTCCTATCAACCCTTTTTTCTTTTCTTTCAAAGAAATTAGCGCAGGGGAAAGCGGGAGTAAGCACTTTTAAGCAGCAGTAAGCAGGTTTAAACCTGTTTGCATGGGGGTAAGCAATGCCTACACACGTTAAGCATTTTAGAAGCTAACTGAATATAAGAAACTGTAAGTAGTAGTTAGCAGTGCTTACCTCCATGCAAACACACACAAACCCGCTTACAACTGCTTTAAAGTTCCTTGATCACTCTGTATCCAACAGCCCATGTTCTGCCCAGCAACAAAATAAACAGCCTCTGCAAGGCTCAAACCCAGGACCCTGCACACATAGACAAAGTGATTGACCACTAAGCCATGCCAGCTACACAGCAGCCTGATGTTTTCAGAACCATGTCATCCAGCCCAGTCATGCAACAGTACAGAGAATGTATACCAACATTTAGATGTATAGGTGTGTGTAAATATAGTAATATCTAAACAGATACAACATATCAATATATGTATATATATATATATATATATATATATATATATATATATATATATATATATATATATATATATATATATATATATATATATATATATATATATATATTTAGAAGTATATGCATATATAGTAATATATATGAACCTGACCTCCCAACCATACCAAATTACTCGGTTTTTATTGAGTTTTAGGGTCCAAATGAAGGGGTGCCGCAATTCCCGAGTGGCACCCCTTCATTTCCGATTTTTTTTGCTTTATTTTTGAATTTTCCACGCTGTTGGAGCTGACATCATCACGTGCACAATGACTTCAGCTCCATCAGCACTACCAGCCTGTCGGAATTGAGCTCACGTCATCTGTTCCGGCTGGCTGGCTGCGAGTGGGAATTACAGTCTGGTTTACATTTTAAATCGCTTGTTGTTGGGGTTAAACTGCTTTGTGAGCAGGAATTCCAGGCTGGTTTACATTTTAATTTGCTTGTTGCTGGGGTTAAACTGCTTTGCCGAGAATGCTTGCTGGCTGGTTTACATTGTTGCTGAGAATGCTTGCAAACGGGCTGTAAGCTGGTTTACGTTGCTGCCGAGAACAGAAGGATTTTGGACGTTTTAAATTGTGGCGAACGGGCTAGGTAAGGAAAGGTGTGTGTGTGCATGTGTGTGTGTGTCAGAATGTGAGTATGTGGGAATGCCTTTGCCATATGATGCATGGGCCACTAGGTAGAATACTAATGCTGAGAGTCTTGACAGATCTGACAGTGCTAGTGTTAGCGTGACATGCAGTTCAGAGACTTAGTGATGAGCTGATTATGAAGTCCTTCTCAATGCAGCAATAGCTAGCTCTGAAATGTGTTTTCTCACCATTACAGTAATTGATCTACCTGCAGTAGGCAGTTATGAGGAGCAGTGAGCGTTTTAATGAATCCGATAATATACATTTGACTGCACTAACTTTGTTTTAAACTTTTGTAAAGTTATTAATATTTTGTAGGATCCTGCCCACTTATTTAAACTTTAGTTTTGACTCTTTGATTAGCCACAGAAGTTCCAGGATGTACTATTTAATAATGAATTGATCTCATGTTGCATTGAAAATCATGTTATTGAAAGTATTTTATGTATTTTTAGATTATTTTTTCTTTTATTTACACCTGGTGGCTAGAAGTATTTAGGCTCAAACCCTGTACCTTTGCTACAGGGTAAAAAGAGCCTAAAGTTCCTAACCACCACCATTTCTGAGCTTTGCCTACATTTTTTTGTACTAAGAGGTGAGAGCTATGGAGAGTAGTGAGAACTGTATTTGTATTCCCCCATTATTGACTTTGTCTGTCCAGGTTTTTTGTGCTAAGAGGTTGAGAGCTATTGTGAGAAGTGAGAACTGAATTCACTAAATGATAGCCATTAAGTTTCAGTCTACCTATTCTTTAAACTGCTGATTTAGCATAGTGGTATGTTGTACTGACTGTACTGACTGTAGTGTATAGTGTTCTGGGTTCAAGACTTGCCAGCCATGGTGGTAACACAGCATTTTATTCTAGCAACTTTCCAAAATTATACAAGCAATGTTTAAAATATGTCCCTGGTTTTTAACCTTTTGCCACCCCCCCAAAAAAACCCTGAAATTGAAAATAAGTGTGAGAAGCTGTGCAAGATGCCTATGGCTTAACACTACTGTCATTCTGTTTATAGTTTGGGTGTGGAAGTAGAGTTTTATTATAGAAATGTTCTGAATTGGGCAGTTTTGTAATTATTGGTTCATGCATTTTCTTTCATTGCCTGCATTACAGCCTACTGGAAAAAAATGTTCATTCAAACAATACATTTAAAATGTGCTCTGTCTCTGTCTAACAAGTGTGCTGTATTATACAAGGAATATAACTTAATAAAGTCAGGAAGTTGTGTCAAAGAAAAGAACATATGTATGTTTCTTGTTTTGTGTGCAAGGGGCCAATGATTTGAAAACAGCTGAAAGGTAATCTTTATCCACCACTGGCCAGATGCATTTTCTTTGGATATGGTGCAGGTTTCAATGCTGTTTCAATGAATGTGAGTTTCAAAGGCAGAGAAGTTTTAATGCCAAGTCTATTTTCATTGTGAGACAATATTGCTTTATCAGATGTCTGTTAGTGTTTGTGCATTGATGTGCTGCAAAATGTAAAAATAAAATCCAAACAATCATTGTAGAAGTAAAGCAGTATACACACATTAGTGTTTATGGTAAATGGGGTGAAATAGCCAGGTAATGGGACATTGGAATGGCTGCAGGGGGACGCTGGTGCCATATTTTGGTTGTCTGTTCTTCAGTTTGTGTTCGAAAGTTGGTATCGCACAATTCCATCAGAGTGGGTGGGGTTACGTAATTATGTATGCAAATTAGATGTTAATCAGCTTACAGATTTGTACCTATTTTTCATGGGCCTTGTCCAGATTTTTGATGCTTCCAGGTTGAGAGGTATGATATGAACATATATACATGCAAAGACCTACATCGACAAATATATATGTCTGCACCCATATGTCTACATATACACAGCAAGTTACATATATGTACGCAGATATATATCTATGTAGGTATATATGGGCATAGTTATATATATATATATGTATATATATATATATATATATATATATATATATATATATATAGGTATATATGGGCATAAATCTCTAGATAGCAATGGTAGATTCACAGAAACATATATGTCCACATGCACCGTTAATGGGGTTGAGAGGCCCCAAACAATATACATCTTGTATGAATTGGCATACCCCCCCCCCACCAGCCAAACACGTCTGCCCTGCAATACATTACCAAGTGTTGCAGATCCCATAACCAGGACCTGACATGACACGGGCACAAGATGTTAACAGTACTACATCCCACCTGTATGATGTCAGGCTGGTATTGATATATCATACAGTACAGTCTAGCTCCCACAGGAAATGTAAAATGTGAAAGCTATCAATATCCCCATGATACATATAATACATATACACAGACACATATATGCAGATACAGGTATATATATATATATATATATATATATATATATATATATGTATATATATATATATATATATATATATATATATATATATATATATATATATACGTATATGATATATATATATATATATATATATATATATATATATATATATATATATATATATATGCACATATATATAGATATACATGTGACTACACATACCCAGATATGTATCTAATTGTACATATCTCTGCGTGTGTATGTATGTATGTATGTATGTATATATATATATATATATATATATATATATATATATATATATATATATGTATATAGTTATACATGTGACTACACATACACACAGAGAGATATGTACAGTAAGCTACTTATGTAGTATGGGCACAATCAGCCACCTATACAAATGACATTCGTTGCCTGCAACATATACCCACAGAGAGGTCATAGGATAAACACCACACACAGGTTTGCAGAAATTGAATACCTTTATTTGTGTACTATTACAAATTTATATGCCATGTCATATAGCTATTCAGACACTGACATCCATATCAGAAGAGTAATGTAACTGTGAAACAGTAGTCTGGAAAAGTCCACAACTGTTAGTGTCCGGGCCAAGCCCTTCAAATCATACAATAATAAAAACAGACTGGGCCACAGGATACCACACAATCAACAGTAAGTGATGCAGGTGTATAGTCCAGCAGCCTCTGTCTACACTCTGTACACAATCACTAGGTGGTAAAGACTTCAGTTGACCAAATGGGATGTAACTGTTACATAACAAGGCATAACTGACACCATCACAGGCACACTGGCAAACAGAACAGTCTCTATGGCAGGAGGCAGTAGGCCTGCAGTAACCCACTTTATGTAAGTAATGTCAAGATAGGTGACATGTATGGTACTGTACATCCAGATACCTTAAGGCAGCTCACCCCTGATACCCCCACATTTTGTAACAGCCTAGGTTATGTATGGTGCATCCTCCCCCCCTAGACTCAATAATACAGGGCCATAAACCACTGTTACATACACTGGCCTCTGAAGTGCATATGGGCACACATGTATTGTGTAGGTGAAGCCCACACATATATGGTCCCAGCCCCACCATATATGTGGGGGATGCAACAGCAGTGGACTGCTGGCAGGTATGGCAGCATGGTATATGTATATGTGCATATGTATCTCTATCTGTATACGTGTAGACGTATACTGCTCAGTACATGTATATATCTGGGTGTGTATATGCATATCTATGTACATATACACACCCATCTATATATGTCGATATGTACATGTGCAATTATCTATATAGATATCTGGATAATCATATGTACATATATATTCACCATATGTCCTGAACATGGGGTGTAGCCCTACCTCAGTCCCTATAGCCCCACTTTCGTAGTGCAAGGGGATGTCAGGCATGTATAGCAGGTATATTAGCAGACTATTGCTACTGTAATAGGGATTGTTTTCACAGACATGGTGTGTGTGGGAGGTTACATCTGCTTTTCACATGTGCACCATGGCTACTGACAGACATCCTAAGGACATCATAGTACAGTACTGCTGCAAGCACGTAATGCTCCTGTGGACTACAGCAGAGATATTTGCCAATAGATGTGGACATTCTGACACACTCTGTACAGTCCAGAGGTATACACAGAATCCCTTAGTGCAGAACATGTGGACCAAGCATGATAATATGGTTGTTAACAGCCATGTAGCTGGGTATAACGCATAACGACTTGTATACATTCATACATAGGTTATGCATTCACACACCCCTGTCTGTCCTGACACATAATAACTGCAGGTACAGAGGTGCCATGGTCACATACTACCCACTAGATATTGGCATACAGCGGTACAGCATCCCACTGCTCTGACATACATGACTGTTAAGGGAGGCCCGGCAGCAGTACATCTGGAAAGTATCTGGACATGACACCTCACTGGGTAAGTACACTAAGCTGCTAGGCATGTAACAAAGCACTGTGCAGGCTATAGGCATACTGGCTCAATACTGGCCTACATCTCCTATTGGGGAATACACAGATACCTGCATATATAGCAGGCTCTACAGGCATGTCACAGCACAGGGTAAGATACACCTATGTGAAACTGCATAACTACAACCAATGTGAACACAGCCACAGTCAAATATGGTAAGCTAGCATACTATTACAGTATATGGACTGTTCAACACCATCCTCATATGTGCCACTCACACACTAACCCTACATATACTGGGCTGCTACACAGTTTGGTCTGATGGGTGTGTATGGCCCTACAAACATGTAAGCCAATACGGTAATATACAGTGGAGCAGCATGTAACATCAGATAAGACAGGACCTAGAACAATGACATCTCCCACAGTCTTTACACAGGCTAAAGTATATATTAACAATACACACACTGTCAACATTCACCATAAGTACACAGACCTCAGTACTGTACAAACATCCACAGAATGTCCAGGTTATGTCATCAAATATAACCCCTACTGTACATAACGTGTAGCAGTCTACTATCTCACTGGCTTGTTATCAGATATGATGACACTAATTATGGTGTACAGCACATATGCACCTCTTAATGCACGACATATGTACAAAGGCTGACAGAGTTGTGACTGGAAGCAGATACACAGGGCCCATATTGACATGTTGCTGTGATAACCTCATACATTTACTGTTGTAACAGGCTTTGTTGCAACATATGTCCTAAGAGGGATATGACGTCAGTAACTGCCACAGCTTTCACCATCTACAAACTACAATCCTCACACTACCTGCTGCAGTTCACAGATAGATGCTTTGTGGGAAATACATGAAACCATAGGCACAACACATTGCCCAGTCTGCAGATGACCTTACAGATGGGGATTCCTTATAAACATAGAACTGAAATGGCAGGTATTGAAACATGTAGGACAGCCATATCCACACACACACTGTTAAACCAACAATACTCCAAATGCAGTATAGCAGCACTTACAGTCTGTATTAATGTCAGGCACATCCCCCTCCTGTGTGTTGCACTGTTTCCACAGTGTATGTTGTTATAGGTAAATTCTCAATCCATCTGAGATGCTGTTTGCCAAACAACAGATCTAGTCCCTGCTCACAGTGAATGAAAAGGGCCAACACCAACATGATGTTCCTAGATATTGGAGTATGTTTCCATGCAGTTGGCTATGGAAATGTTACCACACCTGTTCTACATGCAATCAGCTAGAGGAGGGCTGCAATTTGTGCAGAGGCCATCAGCTGATCATGAGCATCACTTACAATACACATGCTGCTGCCTAAGCAAAGAAAGTGTAGATCTTCACATCCACCAGAGAGGGAATGAGAGAGGTAGATAGAGGCAAAGACAAGTCAGGGAGGAGTGGGAGAGTAAAACTTAAGTATGTTTGTGTCACACACCTACCAGCACAGGGTATCAAATTCCTGATGACTATGTAGTGCCATTACAGTTCTATGCAGTTATTGGATGCACCACATAGGTTACCTGTTGTGGAGCCCTCAGAACATATATGTGATGGTGAGTGACATCTGCAACAGGGATATGGTAGCTCTATGGTGGGTGACGTACATGTGCCTGTCTGCATGAACAGGTGCCAGCGTCAACACAGCCACACTCTCACAGGGACGCACACACACTGACACACTTGACAGGGCCGGGATTACAACTCATCACTAGTGAGATTGCCATAACACATTACTGTGCAGGTATCACATGCACCACATGGGTCATACAGAGGTTATATGGATAAAGGGTATGGGGAGGTGTCTGACATCAGACAGCATGCTTCAGTATGCCAGTGGGGGTTGTAGTGAGTGTGGATGTGATCATACGCATCATACAACACACACACAAACACAATGGGTGGCAATGCTGACATGCATGGGTGCATTTCTGCATGGGTGTGTGGTGGTCGACTGTGCCAGATGGCTATACAAGGCTAGGTGATGGGTATACCTTGGCATCAGGCCACATGACAATGGTCTGAATTGTGGCTCAGGGGTGTAGTATCTGCATTTTCCCACACACGTGGGTATTGTATCCCCCATCCAGTCATCTGGGTGACTATTCTGTGTGGCCAATGCTGTGCATCCCTTGCCACATATGTGTTCCTTAGTCCATGACATAGACAGTGTCTGGGATGTGCACACCTCCCATATGCATGTACAGTGACATGTGAAACTGTGGGTACACAGATTATCAGCAGATGTGCCAGTCTCGGTCACCTGTTGCGAGAACTGGTAATGGACAGCAGGCTTACCCTGCACCTACATTGATAGCATGCTAACCACATTCCCTGGTGTCAGTGGCATCTGTCCATAAATAATGTCATGTTTTCAGGCATGGTATGTCCTTTGTGGGTCACATGTGATGACACCACAGGTGTTGCAGGTGTCCATTGGTGAACATGGGGAAAGTGCACTGTCTGCATGTATGTGCCTATTGGACAGATGGACAGGGTGCCATGCCCTCTGTAGCCCACTGCAATCACTCCATAGTTACTATCAGTGGCCAATATGCGGTGTACTACCCACATAATGGTTGTTGCCTAGGCATGTGTGTGTCTATGAGACATGAGTTGAGAGTGTGCTCTAGGTAATAGTGGGGTTGCTAACTGTGATTGCCTAGCCTTGATGTCACATGTATGGGTATGGATTTGCACAGTGGACATTGTGATATATACTAGGGCCACCATATAAGAAATTTGCAAAACCCGCTCCACATTGGGCCCAGATGTCACACACTCACACCCACCTCCACACAGGCGAGTTACAAACGCACACACACACACACACACACACACACACACACACACACACACACACACACACACACACACACACACACACACACACACACCTGTCTGGTAGTAGAACCCCTACTCAACTAGTTTATTATACTACAGCACTACCCAGTTATAGTAGATGCCATGGAGATTACTGCAGTACTCCTTCCTCAAAGGTGTATGTCGCAATGAATAACATCAGTAGGATTGGCAAAGTAGGGCATTTGAAATGTATTGAGTGTAACTAGCCTATACTGCATTGCTCCCTACACAGACATTGAAGCACACATGAAACATCCACAACCAACATGTGTGGGTTTAGAACCCCTAAAAGAGGTTTATATCACACTACAACATGGGGCTGTTATAGGACCCACCACAGAGATTACTGGAGAACCCCTTCCCAAAAGGTGCATTTCACAATGAATGACATCAGCAGGGTTACCAAAGTAGGGCATTTGAAATTTATTGAGTGTGACTAGCCTATAATCCATTGCTCCCTACACAGACATTGAAACACACACAAAACATCCGGACCTGCCATGGGTGGGAAGAAAACCCTACCAGAGCTCTAAATTACACTACAGCAGGACATAGTTATGGCACCCGCTATGGAGATTACTGGGCTATGACCTTCCCAGAGGTATATTTCTGGGTGGATGACATCAGCAACCTTGCCAAGGTTGATCATTTGAATTGTAGGGAGTGTGACTACCCTAAAAAGCATTACTCCCTACACAGAGTCAGACAGATGCGCACACACACACACACACACACACACACACACACACACAATTGCAAGGTGTGGGATTATAACACATACCTATTTTATCACACTACAGCAGCATGCAGTTACAGGATGTGCTACAGAGATTACTGGGCTGCAACCTTGCCAGAGGTGTATTTCTAGGTGGATGACATCAGCAGCCTCGCCAAAGTTGAGCATTTCAGTTTTAAGGAATGTGACTACCCTAAAAGGCATTGTTTTCTACACAGACAAACACACACTTAACATGTGTGAGATTAGAACACCTACCTAACTACTTTATCACACTACAGCAGTACGCAGTTACAGGACGTGCTATGGTGATTACTGGACTACAACCTTCCCAGAGGAGTATCTCTAGTTGGATGACATCAGTAGCCTTGTCAAAGTTGAGAATTTGAATTGTAGGGAGTGTGAATACCCTAAAAAGCATTGCTCCCTACACAGACAGCGTGAGACAAACACATTTGCCATGTCTGGGATTAGAGCACCTACCTGACTATTTTATCACACTATAGCAGTATGCAGTTACAGGATGCGCTACGGAGATTACTGATCTACAACTTACCCAGAGGTATATTTCTAGGTGGATGACATCAGCAGCCTTGCCAAAGTTGAAAATTTGAATTGTAGGGCATGTGACTACCCTAAAAAGCATTGATCTCTACACAGAGACAGACACACACAGTTGCCAAGTCTGGGATTAGAACTCCTACCTAACTAGTTTATCACACTACAGCAGTATGCAGTTATAGGACGTGCCACAGAGATTACTGGGCTACAACTCTCTCAAAGGTGAATTTCACAGTGAATGACCTCAGCAGGCTTGTCATAGTAGAGCTATAGGGAGGGCAGTGTGTGTGCATGGGCCATAACCCATTCATCTAGGGATTGGCATGCCACATGTGGGCACATACAGGGTCATATTTCACAGGTACATGTATACAGTTGCTATATGACTACTTCCCTGTACAGTCATGTTGCACAGCTGGCACGTGCACCACATAGTCTGTAATGCTGACAGATACTGGTGGCTAGTATCTGCAGTGAGTGACATCTGAACCTCATGTGGTTGGGGCCCTTTGGCTGTGTGCTGGGTGGGACAGACCCGGATGGCTCCTTGTCACAGTCACCCTCTTACACACTTCTATGTACATCTACTTTTGGCTTATTATAGTGTGTTGTCCTTACATATATGTCTGTATTCCTATCCACTGTGTGTGCAAGGCATGAGTGGTGCATACTGATGAATGTCTGCACCAACTGCGACTGCCAGATATGTCTGGTCCACTGGTGTTTTCAGACATGGCCTTCATGTGTTTAAGTGTGTGACCATGCCCAGTATGCCCATCTGTATTTAATGTGTGGATCGAATCCAGGTGGTTTGAACTGCAGTGCTGACCGAATACACCAAAAGGTAGCATGCTGTTTCTGCAGGGTATCCATCAAGCAATTGGCACTGACTGTTCCTACATTTCTGCATAGGATGGGGGGAATCACCTGACTATTTTTACATTTCTACACAGGATTGGGGGGGCACACCTGACTCTTACTACATTTCCACGTAGGATGGGGGGACACACCTGACTATTTCTACATTTCTACACAGGATTGGGGGGCACACCTGACTGTTATTACATTACTATGTGGGATGGGGGCACACCTGACTATTTCTACATTTCTACACAGGAATGGGGGGCACAACTGACTGTTATTACATTACTATGTAGGATGGGGGAGGCACACCTGTCTATTTCTACATTTCTACACATGATTGGGGGGCACACCTGACTGTTATTACGTTACTACAGAGGATGGGGAGGCACACCTGATACTTGTACACATTTGCTATGACTGTACGGGTATGTCAGGTACTCCATTTCATTCTGTATTCTTACCTGTCATGCTGACTAGAGGCATACCAGTGTACTACAGATAGTAGCTTTGGTTGCCCTACATATTAGTGTCTGACTTCCTACCCTTCAGAACTAGCATCACACTGCCTGACCTGCTGTAGTCTGTCTGTGTAGGCCTGTGGGGGGGGAGGTTAACCATAGCCATCATTCAGGGACAACATCACAGGCTCTGTTTGGGTTTGTCTACACATGTCGTGCTGGCTGAGACTGTTGTTGGGTATGTGAACTGCCTTGACTGGCATGTGTGAGTCATATCGACACACATGTTGCTCAGCACATTTCCTGCAGTGGGTTTTGCCACTCTGTGTAGTACTAGCTACTATGGTGACTCCAGTATGTGTTACAGATGTCATGGTGCCACTATGGGTGTCTACTGTCTGCTGCCATAACATTTAGCCACCCAATTCCCTTGCATGCTCACATCCATGCCATAGATATAGGTAATGACACATTCTACTCCATTTGGCAATTGGTAGGTTGATTGACTTACCTTGAAGGTGTGCCAGACTTGCAGATGGTGCTGGAGGGCTGCCTATGTCAGATGCATGTAGTACACTCCCTACACATGGTTGAGCACAGGTAGTGTCATGTTTGGCATCCTTTTTACTGTATGTGCGAGTCAGAGAGAGGTGTCATTCTCTGGGTCCCTTTTGTGTCAGTGTATGTGCTATGCGTTGTCTCTTTGCCACAGCCTCGGCATACTGGGCACACATCCATCTGCCTACTGGGGCAGGCTCATGTTGTTCCTCCTCTGAGTCACTCTGTGCATGTGCAGGCCTTGGCATTAGTGGGGGGGGGCTGTGTGGCTCTGCCCCATGCTGTTCTTGCTGCAGCTGTTTCTGCAGGATCATATTGTGTAGCATGGTACATACCATAACAATTTGGGTACATGTAGCTGGAGAGTACTGCAAGGCTCCACTTTATGTGTTCAGACACCGGAACCATGACCTGAGTATCCCAAACACATGCTCTATTATAAGTCTAGTCTGTGCGTGTGCCTCATTATGGTGTTCTTGTTCAGGTGTGTGTGCATTTCTGATGGGTGTCATCAGCCATGGCTCCAGTGTGTAACCAGCATCCCCCACTAGGTGACTGTAGGGGATGTCCCCATTGGCAAATCTCTGGTACAGCCACATCAGATGCCATATGTGGGAATCATCATAGCTTCCAGGGCAGCCAACACACACATTAATTATAATGCCTTGAGCATCACATATGACCTGGCAGTTGATGGAGGGCATTCCCCTGCGGTTGATGTAGGCCCTACCCTGATCACCAGGTGGTGCTTTGATGTATATGTGCATGCAGTCTATAGCACCCACTACCTCAGGGTATTCTGCTATTTGGTGGAAGAAATGCATATTGCTTGCCAACACCTCACAGGTGTTGAGGAAATATATGTGCTCACTGGCATGAGCTGACATGGCAACCAGGAACTGGTGGAATACTCTGAATGCTGATGCCTGTGAGATCCCCATGATATCCCCAGATGAGCTTTGGGAGGTACCTGTGGCTAGTATTCCTAGGCCTACAAATACCTTGGTATCCACTGGGATGGGTTCCCCTCGTTCAGTTTGGTGTGTCAGGTGTGGCCGGCACAGTTCAACAATTTGCTGTAGGAGGTCTCTGTCCACCCTATAGCGCTCCACTATCTCCAGCTCATGTAGCCCCTGGTAGGTGAACCTGGGTCTGTACACTCTTCAACATCTCCTCACTGTGGGTTGATCAGCAGCATTCACATTCTAACCACATTCAGCCTCTTGCACATGTTGTTCTATGTTGCCTGCTGCAACCCTTCTCATTTTGCAGGTTTGTCTGTTAAAATTTCCCCACTTAGAGTGTGGGAAAAACCAAAGAGGGGAAGATGTTTGCATAGTTTATAGTAGTGTTCTGGGCTGGGCTGGTCTGCTGTCTGTGTAATTGGCTGATTCTGATACATTCACCTGCCAGCTAAGCTAGTTCAACTTGATTACCTTCCTACTGCTGTTTTCCCTTCCCATTGCCTTCCTGTTTACACCTGAGGGCATGCCGCGCAAACACAGTGCTCAAATTTGCACAGTGCTGTTATTTCCTGGTTTAACGCATTTTTTCTTCCTGTAAAACATGGTGTGCGGTGTGGCGCGCACACCCACTTAGGCTTTGTAAAGAGTGCTAGGCAGGTTTGGACACACCCCTGGCTTAGCTGTGCTAAACTAGGAGCAATCCCGAGCCACAGGGCTCCAATCTGCTTACAGGATGCCTGACACACACACCCATGATGTCACCTAGTTCCTAGGCTTCCACCAAGCTATTCTTACTCTTATACTGTTGGGACCTAACTCACATGCTGGGGAAAACTGGGATTCACTATCCTTCCCCTCATTTGCATAGGTCATTTGCATAGGATTGCCTGCTAATGCATAGTTACATGTCTCACACTGAGCCTCCCCCCTTAGCAACCACTACTCACTAGCCATGTTGTCTTCTGACTGTCATTGACTTGCATGGCAGAGTACTGATTTTAGTTAGAATGCTTAATTTAGGATTATTTTGTTATTTTCCCCCTAATCCCATTTGCACGCCGCTGTCCTACGCTTAAACAGCCAAGATCAGCTAAAAAAAATAAAAGTTGATTTTTGTATTTTGTTTTTAATGTTTGCAATGCCAATGGCCTTATACTTGTCCACTGGCATGCTTTCTACATGATATGCAGCCTTTTATTTGGAGCTGTCACAGCTCCATTTTGGATTTTGCAGAAATGCACTTGGTTACTAACCAAGTACATTTCTGCAGATAGCACTAGTCCTGCACAGACGGTTGCAAGCTTCCTGGATTGCAAAATCATCTCATTTGCATAGATTTCTCCTGCAAATAGGGTGATTTGTATATAAGGGCTTTGTCCATGCAGGAATAGTGCAGGAGCTCTCATGCAAGCCTCATATGTATATGCAGATAAATGCATTTCAGCACAAGTTACCTAAAAGGAAAACTGCTTGACTTCTGAGAGTGGTGAAAGATCAGACATATATTTATGCTTACTTTCAACTTAGGAAAAGGAAAAAAAAAGTCGTTTCTTCTAGTTTTCCTAACAAAAAAACATGTTCAGTTTTCAACTTACAATTTCCTGTGTATTATAATAGTTCTTTAATGCTCCTAGAATAGAACACATTAACATCTCATGCCATTTAAAACCAATTTTATCTAGTCTGTGTTCTCACTTTGTACTTATTTTCATAGATATTCTGTTTGATTTTTGTGCATTTTTAATTTATTCTCCACTCGTTAACAGTCCACTCACATACAATTAATATTTTTAAGGTCATTTTCACGTCAGAGCAGCAAAGTGTTTCTCAGCAAGGTGGCCGGAGTGCTGCATTTATTAAAAACACTTGAAAATACTCTGAAAGTGCATATGGGTACTTTTGCTCTGCATAGCTTTGCGTTCTGATACAGTTTTACTACTGCATGTGTTATATTCAAAAAGTAACAAAATAAATATGGCATGAAGGCTATTACTTACTTTTTGAAGGAACATCTGGTATTTGATATACTCATTGCATAGCAGATCTTATCCTAGGCAATAATATTTTTATCTTCCAAGAACAACATTACTGGCAATGCTGGGGAGTCATCATGGGTACACCATGTGCAAACTCCTATGCAAATTTAGTCTTGGCCCAGTGGGTATTCACTGAGACCAAAAGATGGAGAGATTGTATAAACTTTGGATGATTTTTTTTTTCCTTTGGGTTAACAGCATGGAAGAGCTTAACTACTTCATTTGTTACCTTGAAAGTAGTACTACTTTTATAAGATTCGCTGTACATGCATTTTATATGTGTATTGATTTTTTAGATGTTAAATTAACTTTGCAACCAGATAATCATATAGATACTTCAGTCTTTAGGAAGAAATGCTGGAAAAAATATATTGTTAGCCTATGACAGCATGCACTCCAGACATATTTTTACCAACATTGTCAAGGGGCAGGCATTAAGGGTATCCAGACTTTGTACCAATGAGGAATCTTATTTTGAAGAGACTGCTTCACTGAATTCACATTTTATGAGACGTGGCTATAATAAGAAAAAGGTTGAAGACATTGTAACAGAAAATAAAAAAGTGAGAAAAACCTCTGGTAAACCGTGGTTCTTTAGAAGATCTAAATCAGATCAGTTTTATTACACGGAATGGAGAATTAAAGATGAGAGACATAGATTACATGTAAATTTAAGATATAGCAGTGACACTAACATTTGTAATATTATCGGTAATAACTGGAGGATCTTGCTGCTTAATGAAGATATCATAAAATTAATAGGAGAATTTCCATCCTTCACTTTCAAAAACAATATGAACTTGGAGACATTTCTCCTGTGAGCCTTTGTTCACAACTAACAGGAAGAACTAGTACTTTCCCTGCAGACATTGCAAAATGTGTATTTTAATAAGTTCTGATAATCAATTTAAACATTTCAATATTGTAAATGGAGAACATAAGACTGCATTATTGGGACAAGATGTACTGTCTCAAATAAAACTTTTTTTTATAGTACTTTTATTCTAATGGTACAGTGAGAACAAAACTGTCCAGTTGCAAGGAGGAACACAGGTATGCAGCATGCATGCAGACTGCACAGGAATTGTACACTGGATTGGTTGGAATCAAAATAAAGGACTTGGGTTAAAAACTAATTTTTAAAAGGAGATAGTTTTTCTGTTTTTTTTTTTTTTTGTTTTGTTTTGTTTTGTTTTGTTTTTTTTGGCTTCTCAACTTAGAATTAAGGGGAGGGGTGTCGAAATGGACCTGACACTCCTTATGTCAGAGGTGGAGAGGTGAGAAATTCCAGATTGTAGAATGTAGCAAAGTACAGATTTTGTTTTTCTTTGCTCCTTTACATAGAAATCAGGGGCACCAGATCAGGAGTGACACTGTGCACTATGTCAGCCAGCTATGGCTCTGGTAAAAGCAATGGAAAGCAATTCTGTTACACCTTCACCAAGAAAAGAGAACAAACTTTTGTATAGTCTTGTCTAGAAAAAAGAACACTAAATTCCAGTCAGTAGAAAAGCTAGGACAGAGCAAAGTAAGCAACTACCCTGGAAGCAAAGTGTTGAGGCTGTGATTGGCTGTATTTGCAGCAAGAAGTTTGCTACAATTTACAAAAGGTTGCTGTTTTATGTTCATTGGTTGTGCACATTGGGTGTCATCAATATACTGTGCTACTGCCTTACATACTGCACATTAGACTGCATTAGACTGCACTCATTTCTCCTGGTGTTAACCGCTGTTGTAAATAAGTGATTCTTATCCTTTTTTCACATTTTTTTACATTTGTTAAGCTGACTGTAGTTTCTTCTTCCAAAGCCACTGTTAATAAAATATGCACCACATCACAGAGCCCCATGTAATTGTATCCTGTCCTAGTCTCGTCTCATGTCTTATTTATTTATCTTTGCCCTGCTGTTTTGCTTTTCTGCATTTACTTATTTATTTATTTTTTGAAGGATTGTCCACGGAACAGGTAGCAGTGAGGCAGCAAGCACTACACTCTGTACTTGCTACTGCCCTGATTGCTGGCTTTTCAGCAGTCCCGGGGTCTGCCTTTCTGGAGGATGAAGATCGCTTTGTTAGGTGAGTTCTGGCGGCTGAAAGAGTTACGAAGTGGAGACTTCTATATCAGTCTGACAATGTTTCACAAACATGTACACTGATTTCTAGGTAACTCCAAGAACTGAAAGAGACATGTATATGCTTCCCACCCCAACCCTATTATTTTTTTAAGTTAGTTTTCCTGATGGTATGATTTTTGTATCTCAAAATATTACAAAAGAGTAATTAATTTGTTAGTAATGCCTAAAATCACATCTGTGTAGGAGGAGCTCCCATCTAAATAATTTTTAAGTTAGTTAACTGATACTGTATTTGACAGCTTTATTAAACAGGGCTTCTATGTCATTTCTATGTGTATTTTATTTCTACTTTAATATTCCTCATGTGTGCGTGTGTGAGTGTGCGCATGTGTGTGCATGCATGCATGCATGTGTGCATGTGTTTGTGTGTAATTTGAGTCCTAGGTTAGAATGGCTGAATGATTTTCATTGCTATGAGGACTGTCACCACTTTCTTCCTTATTTAAAGCAGTCATAATATTCACCTTGCTATTTATGTTATTAATTTCCTGGCCCTTCCTGAATTATTTAATTTCTTGTTTGCAGGGCTATGCTTTCATTTTCATCATTAAGAGATTTTTTTAGCATATTTGGATATGTTTTGCTACTCGTGATCACGTAATATACTTAAATCTGCATTTTTATGCTTGTATTACTGTAAAGCATATTTCATTTGTGTAATTTGTATTTTTTTGCTATTATTTATATGTGATTTTATAATGTAGTTGAGTTGAGATCTGTGTTTCTGGTGCTTTGTATGCATTTTAATTGCATAAAATAGGCTTATAAAAATATATTACCATGTTTGACATTTTCTTCATGTTAAATGATTTTTCAGGATGGTGACAGTTTTCTGGATTTGGAAGCCTGTGATGTAGGAGTGGTCTGGAACTGAATGTGAGGCCTAGATGGCCTACACTAATTTATTTATTCAAAATAAATTAATTTACATTATTTAAAATATATTCTTAATAATTCAATAATTATAATGTAATACAAATTCAGAGGTTATGCAACATGTTAGAAGCATATGTTTTCTGAATTATAATTTTATATGAATTTAAATATACTAACTAACTACACACCTATATTAGAAGCACGAACGGTCGGAATGTCGACAACCTCTTGATCGACACATATGTGTCTAATGACCATTTCAGCGAATGGCCACATCATCAATTTCTTTCCAGGAGAAAGAAATCGATAGGCCAAATATGAAAAACACAATATAACGCACACTATAAAATAGGGGTCCTCACCCTCCCACACCCACCAATGTGGGGGGGCTGTGCCCTCCTCACCCCCCACCTATCTTAATATGCTAACTTCAAAATCACACTACAGTGGGGAAAAGGGCAAATTTAACACAATGGCCAACTGATTTCTTTCCTTTGGAAAGAAATCGATGATGTGGCCATTCACTAAAATGGTCATTTGACACATACGTGTCGGTCAAGAGGTTCTAATATAGACCTATTATATACACTTTTTACCATATGCCCTCCAACATTATATATATTTGCCAAATAAAAATAAGTTCACGCTATTTTTTTTTTCCTTTAGCAGAAATAAATGGATCCACAGGCAGCAGGCAATCTGAGCTATACTTATTTGTAGTACCTCTTGGATGCTCAGTAGTAAACCTTGCCTTTTTCCAGATTGTTAGGCTTTTCTTTTCTTTTCTTTTCTGTCTTCACAATTCATGTGGCAATGAAGGATTTACTGTAATATATTTTGTTAATAATAGCCGATTATATGGTAGGGGATGCTGCATATGATATACAGCTCTACTTAAAGACTGTTTTTTTTTGCATCTTTGAGTCAAGAAAGACATGCTCACTCTTGTACAATCCCACCCCAGGAGCACTGCAGTCAACTAATGCTGCAATGATAGGGTAATATTTCCTTGACCATTTTAAAAATATATACACAATTTAAATATATTAGTCTGAATAGTGGTAGTGTAATGTAAAGTTTTATTTAAAGGGACACTATCCTGTGACTAAAACTGCATTTCTGCCTCAGACCGAAGCTGAAAACATTACCACCCACTTTGCTAATTACCTCCCTGTTTGTGATGTCAGCAATGATGTTCTAACAATCCCACCCACGGTATTCAGTTTTTTTTTAAAAAGGTGCACAAACCTGCATTCCAGTCGTGTTTTACTTCCCTCTGGAATAAGACATTCAGTACTAGTGTTCCCTGCTTCACACAGTGCTCCATATTCATTTCTGCCTTGTTTTTCGAACAAGGACAAAAATTATTTCTAGCAAAAAGAAAGTTCCAAGAATAACAAAAGCCCGGTGTTACCATGCATTTTTCTGAAGAATATGCACTCTGAAATTCAAAAGCCTGTCATTTAGCAAAAATTCGAAGCACTCATTGATGTCCCAGAAAAAAAAATCTGAAAACCACAAATTTTCTGAGGAACAGGGTCAAAATGTGAGAAGAAAATCTGAACAGCTGAGAGTCATGACACTGTCAATTTGCACGAGCTGATCTCAGTGCTTACCAGATGAGACTGCATGCTCCTGGTCTCCAGATATGTTTTTTCCCATACACTTCCAGGAGCCAGGTGTCATAAATGGTAATGATCATTAGGGGATTGCTGTCTGCTTGTCTCTTTTAAGTAAAGCAGGTCTTGGTACAGTATTCCATTAACAACAGTAATGCTTTGATTGTCATTTAACGTGCACGTTTGTTATTGTTGTCGTAGACTTGGGGAATGTAGGACTGCTGGTTTCCCAAATAATTACTTTTAGTTCTTAGTACTGTGAGATGTGGTAGGTATTCTGGCTTGCTGTATTGAAGTAAAAGTAATCCTCATTAAGCTACATAGCATTTTGGGGGACAAAGTCTGTGTGCTAGTTGTATATTTTATTGGTGCAAATCAGTGAACTGATGTCATTGAATAATCTCGGTAACAGAATACTGAGCATTCTCTAAAGCTGCCTGGCTTCTGAGAGATTAAAGGAACCCTCTTTTCTTTTACATTCCAAGTGTATATCAGTGATGATGCAAACTAGTTTGTGTTTATTTATGCAAGTTTGTTTAACGGATTGGTGTTCTAATCTGCAGGAAATAAGTGTGTTTAATGGAATAGTGTTCTGATCTTGGGGGGACCAATTACAGCCACAATCCAGGCGATTATTTCGTTAGTGTAAGGCAAAAACAAAAATGTTGTATTTGTGTGTATATGCATGCAGGGTAAGTACATGTGAGAAATATGCAGAAACAAGTTCTGCATACGAGTAGATTAATGCACTGGATTTCAGCAAAGTTAGTAAAAAAAAAATTTTTTTTTAAAGTTTTGAGGGAAAGAGTGAAGTAGAAATGGCACTTCCTTATTCATTACTGTACTCAGAATGGTGCACGGTGTAGTTTTAGTATGTACAAAAGTTTGGGTGTGGGGTTGGAATCGAACCTTTAGCTGTTGTGCCCCTTGTGTTTCTTTATGATCACATATTATTTGCAGTGTTGGTTTCCATAACTCTCGAGCGTACCTCATTATGAGGAACGTACCTCATTTGGGGCCTTAAAAACTTCATGCTCCTCGAAGTTCCACATTGAAAGGTCTGTCAAATATTCAGCGTTAGGAATTTTAACTGATATATATGGTAAATATAAATTAATCATATCAGTTCATTAAAATATATTTTTTATAAGTAAAACCATTATGTTTTAACCATCCTATGACCTTCCTAGATGAAGTTGTTAGTACGCCATTAGTATGTGTTCCACATTATGAGAGCTAGTGTTCCTCATATTGGAGATGAAAGGTTGAGAGCAATGGGATTGTACGAACTACTCTTTTTGTTAGGGAAATGCTCTCTAACTGAGTTACTGTTTTGTTATTATGATTGTCTTATGTATTTTGTAACAGCAAATGGAAAACATATATATAAATTATAATAAGGCATAATGATATTGTAGTACGGTGCCCCCCAAGACTGTAGATGAGTGGGCATGGCCTGGGTGATTGATATGCCAAATGCCCATGACGTCTAGTGCAAAGAATGCATGATTAACTTGCCATGCAAATTTGACAGTGATACCATGCATACATTGGTTGTTGATTGACACATATGGAAATTACCCCTGTACATGTGATTTGTGAATGCGCCTGAGACTGAGAGGCTCCAGAGCTAAATGAATTCAATGTACACAATGATTGAACAATTGGCTAAGCTCCTGGTGTCATTCTAAGGGGGTCCAGTATCTGTCTGCCTGGGATGACATGATCAACAGACCATGATGCTTTGCCAGAGATGGCCTGCACCTGTCACCCTTGGGATTCCGGATACTGGCTAAGGCTCTTGCCACCCCTATAGTGCCTTTTTTAAGCAAAGTTCAAATGACAAATTCATTACCGTAACAGGTACAAGCAAGCAAAATCTGAGGGTAATGCTACTCAATGCTAGAAGTCTAAACCTCAAAATGCATGCACTCAAGCAAGTCACTCCTTAAAACGGAGAACATCGACATCTGTGCAGTGACAGAGACCTGGTTCAAGGCTCCAGAAAGCACGCCTGCATTACCAGGCTATAATTTATATCACACCTTTCGGCCACCTAACCTGGACTGAAACACTAAAGGCGGAGGCGTGTCCATATTCATTAAGGATATTCCACACCTCCAGGCTAGTTGCTCAGCATAATGCATCCAAGATTATCCAAGTGCAACTAACTCTGGGCAAGACCACAATCCAAATTGTAACTTGCTACAGATCCCCCACCATGCCCCAAGTTTCCCACTCCTCATTTCTTGATACACTGGAAAATATTAGAGTACAACCCAACACCCTCATAATGGGTGATTTAAACTACCCCACCATTAACTGGGAAAACTACTCATGCACCAACTCTTCTGCTCAACGTTTTCTGGAATTCATAAATTCCAATGCCTTGGATCAACGTATCCACACCCCCACCAGGGGCAGCAATATTCTAGACCTGGTCATTTCCAACATGGACGACCGGTGTTCCACACTAGTTGGTCAGATCCGACCAAAAACTAATCACCCTAGACATCCACATCCCGCCCCACCCCCATTAGGGAAACCACCATAAAAAATTTCTCCAAAGCCAACTTCACGCTTCTTAAGAAAGAAGTGGCAAACTTCATGACATCCATGTAGATGGACAATAGAGGTACAACTGCTGAATCCTACACAAATGCACTTTATAAGCACTTACACGAGTGCATGGATCAAGCTATCCCTAACAGAACCAAGATGCTCTCCTCCAAAAAAAGGAAGCCAATCTGGTGGTCCCCTGCCATAAACAAACTTTACAACAGAAGAAAGAAACTCTTGCAAAAGAGTAAAATCCCATGATTGGGGGAACTCCCTGGTCAGCCTCAGTAAGAAGCTGAGATCCCTCATAAAATCCTCCAAAACTAGTGACAAAAACAAAATCACCACTGATTCTAAAGACAACCACAAAGCATTTTATACGCTATGTCAAGAATCTCAATGGCAACACTCAGATCTGCTCTGAGTTACAGCACAATGTCACTAAATATACAGAACCAACTGATATTACCAACATCATGGCAGATAGGTTCAGTGTTAACTTTACCAATCTCTCACCCCCTAAAGGGCCCATCTCTATATCAGAAGAATGCAAAGTTCCTATAATCATGGCTGCACAGGTAAAAACCACACTCTCCAAAGCCAAGCATCCATGGGACCTGACAACATCCCAGGCTGCATTCTACACGACCTATAGAATGAACTGGCACCCCACCTAAGCACCATGTTCAATCATAGCCTCACCTCGGGCTTTGTGCCCACTGAATGGTGCACAGCAACTGTTATCCCACTCCACAAAGTCGGAGCTACCACGGACCCTGGGAACTACCGCCCCATTAGCCTAACAAGCCTGGTCTGCAAGGCCATGGAACACATCATCAAGGAACTTATAAACAAAGACATTGGTAATCTCCAAACTCTGGACCCCACCCAGTTCGGGTTTGTAAAAGGCAGATCATGTCTTCTAAACCTGATAGACTTCTTTGAAGCAGTCACCAAAGCTGTAGACAAGGGTAAGGTGGTTCACACAGCCTATTTAGATCTCGCCAAGGCTTTTGACACCATCCCCCACTCTGGAATTATAGATAAACTCACTAAACTATGTATAAATCCCAATGTCACAAGATGGGTTACCAACTGGCTCACTGACAGAACCCACACTGTGAAAGTAGCAGACTCCAAATATGAGTTCAGACCAGTGACAAGTGGAGTACCACAGGGTCCAGTCCTGGGTCCTCTCCTGTTTGGTATCTACTTTTCTGAAGTACAGGCTAACACAGAATGTCTTTGGCTAATGAAGTTTGCAGATGACTGCAAACTAGGAGCCATAATCAAAACTCCTAATGATGTGGAAATCCTACAAAAGGGCCTCAGTGAGACAGATGCCTGGTGTCAAAGCAATGGCCTCAAGCTCAATGTCAAAAAGCGCATTGTCATCCCCTTTAGTAAAAACTCTGTACCCATGAGCTACCACATAGGTGGTAGTCTACTTAACACTGAAAGTGTGATAAGAGACCTTGGGGCACAGGTGGACAGTAGTCTCTCCTTTGATAATCACATCGCCACAGTAGTCGGGAAATCTTTCTGTGTGGCACACTTCATCACAAAAGGTTTCTCATTTAGGAAAAAAGAGGTCATTGTTCCCCTCTACTCATCACTCATTAGACCCGTTATAGAGTACAATGCCCCTATTGGTATGTACCTCACAAGACATCTACAACAACTGGAAAGGCCACAGAAATACCTCACAAAGTGGATTACCAGCCTCAAAGAGATGCCTTACGCAGACAGTCTCAAAAAACTCCAGCTTTACTCCATCATATATCGCCTGCTCAGAGGCAATCTCTGCCTAACATACAAAGCTATGTCAAACCTAGAGCTTTTGGACATGCTCCACTTAAAGAAATCCCAATCCCTCCAATCTACATGCTCTAGGGACCTAAACCTTGTCACCACAATAAACAGAACATGCTGGAGGGATAGATTCATGTCCCAGAGACTTCCCATACTCTGGAACAAACTACCTATCTATATCAAACAAAGCTCCTCATTAACACTCTTCAAGAAAAATCTTGATGATTGGATGGGAAATAGGAAAGTCACCCTGGGGATCACCTCTGGGGCTTTGCTTGACAGGGGCACAGGAAAATAATTTTCTTGGGTGGTGAAAGCCAGGGTACCTTTTTGGCTGGGCTTATATAGGCCCTAGGACCAATAGTCTAGTACCTACCCATGATGTTTGGTATAGCTGAAAAAACTGTTTTAAAAATAGGATGATCATTCCAAACAGTGAAAACTGTAGAGTTCAGTAAGTGTAGCTTGTACAAAACGACCAAGCCTATAAATAGGGCTTTTACAACTATATACATAGCTTTATTATCACTTGTTGAAGATATCAATCTCCACTGAAAATTGTTTTTTAAAATTTGTTGCATTACCAAAAACGTTGAGTAAATATATAAAAACAGTCACACAATTCTCGATTTGTGGTAAGAGAAGCCTAAGTCAATTAGTTTGCATGCTAATTGTTCTGAAATTGCTATAGTCGTCCTTGTATTTCTATTAAGTGTGATCTTGGACATATTGGATTAAGCAATGAGTGCCAACAGAGAACAAAATGGTCATATCCAACTTGATGAGGTGATAAGTGCATTGGTTTCTGACTTGGTATTCACTTTCATTTCATTGAATGAGAGGCTTAAATTCTGAGCTGTTAAAAATGTCTTATGCATTTCAATGTATGTATTTATCTGAATGTGTTAACCGGTGTAATCTATGCATGCATTCATTACAAAGTAGTAAAGTCTAATATTGGCTAGGTGCATCATGTGGAGAGGCAAGGCTTGGGTTTATTGTTTGGGGGTGGGTATACTGTTGTGTGAAATAATATGTGTATCGCTTTCTACAGAATTCCACTCAGTTGTGGAACTCACAGTCATAATGGAAGGTTGGACAAGAGGTTAGTGCAACCTTTTTTTATAAAATTACTACTTTTTTAAATAATTTTACTTTTTGTGGTTGGTGACAGTGGGATTATAAATGACTGTCATGATTTGCTATAGGTGATCTGAATTTTGGAGTAAGTTTTACAGATGATGATATTCTGCTGTTTAAGCTCTGTTGTAGTCATCTGGAGAAGAAGGTAGTTTTGTAGGAGATGGCTGCTCGAAGAATTAATGGGACTTGCTGACATTACAGGTAAGTGAACATTTTTATGTTTGGGAGATTCTGATTTTAACTGCATGTTACTGATGGCACCTCTTGTGTTTGTATTCATTATTGTAGCATTTTAAGTAGACTGTAGGTATTTGATGTACTTCTTGTTTCCATGTTACATGGTTTATATAGTGTAAAGTTTTGTATTATAGGTTTAATTTTATACAGGTTGCTAGTTTTCATGCTTTCTGAGTGTGCAGCAGTAATTTCAGTGTGTGTTTGTGTTAATGCAGGAGTGTCATTTACATTGCTAACTGGCTTTTTTTCATTGATTCCTTGGGAGTCTGGTTTTCTAGGAGGTTTACTGTGTTCTTTTTGCTTTCTCTGCAGGATTTTAATTCAACTGAGAAGATGTGGTCATTGTTGAATGCTTTAGTGTGGCTTATTAGTTAGGTATTTTTATACAATATGTATTGTGTTTTCCTTTTGTGGATAGTGACAAGTTCAGAATTAGTTTTGTTGAGGGGTTGTGAAACCAAGAGTTGTCACTTCACCTCCTGTGCTGTATGTGGCACTGATTATGGCCATGTTTTTTTGCTCAGATACTGGGTAGGTTTTCCTGCTGGCTCACTTAAAATAACGGTCCACTGCACACAACAACATGGCTCCAGTGAGACATTCTGGTACATTCTTACAAGCCTACTAAAGGATGTTAAAGGTTAGTACATGTTTTTATGTATGGCATTATTTAAATTGTTTTTCATTACTAATGTCTTTCAGCTTTTCCCTGTTAGGGGTCGCCACAGAAGAACTCCAGTCTACTATTGATTGGCAGTGGATTTTTATGGTGCCGAGGTGCCAGCCCGACCTTCAAAGAAGACACACCCATTCACACCTACCTGCACGTCTTTAACATCACTCGACCACAGGGAGGACATGCAAACTCCACACAGAAAGTGCTCCAGCCAAGAATCGAACAGAAGAACCTCTTGCTGTGAGGTGACAACCCTAAGCGCTGCACCACCGCGGCCGGGGATTTATGTCAAATCTTGAATTTGGTGTATATGTTGTAGGAAGAAATAAGTATGAATGATTTATTCAGTATATAGTTGTGCCGTGTTTTGTGCATAACTAGTAGGTTCATGGGTTTTTACTAGACTAATGACCACCACACCAGAGTCTTTACAAGTCCAAAATCAGGTATAACTTTTAAATATTACCCTAGTTCATGTTAGTAGGATAATAACCTGATTTTGAGCAACGTGGATTTTGTACAGACCAAGAAGTATGAAACTATAATGTCTGACATTACAGACTGACTGTAGTATTCAGTGATTTCCCAGAAAATGAAAACATTTATATAATAATAATATTAGGCAAAATCAGGGATAGTTGAGCAGTATGAAGTAATTAATGACCAGTAATATTGCTTTCGTATTTTTTCAGTCTGATGATTTCTGTTGTGGTGTGGGTGGCCACTTCGTAGGTTCGTAGATTAGTACTAAGCTAACTGCCCTTGCGAGCTATTTTAAGCCTAGCCAATTATCCCTTTTGAGACTCAAACCCTGCATCTTGTGCTTGCAAGGCAAACACCTTAACCATTAGGCCACCCTCCCAATTCCACAGATGTCATCTGTGTGTAATTTTTTCTTTGTTTTCATTTGGGTTCTTGTTGCAATCACAAGATTTATAATATAATATAATATAATATAATATAATATAATATAATATAATATAATATAATATAATATATTACTGGGGTGAAGGCAGAGGAAACATTTGTAAGGACGAGGTCAAGCATGATATTTGTCCGACGTCTGACTACCGGGAGAGTCAAATTGGGTAGGTGTCCATTTTTATTGGAGGCCCATGGACAAAAGTTCGACAGTATTTCAAAAGCATTTTGAAAACAGTTTGTAATGCCTCAAAAATAAAACAAAGCATCTACAGTTTAAGTATACCAAAATGGACCTAATTTGACAAATTAGTTAAAACAAAGACAGCTTATATAACAAAAATTTAATTATTAGAGAAGTTTGACAGTTTTTAGAAGTTAAAGGTAAACTAGTATAATACATACAGGATTTGCAATATAAAGTCAAGGAAATGATAAGTTATTACATATCTAGATAAAGTTAGGAAGTGAGTCAAAAGGGGAACTAAGGAGGTGTAAGGTATGAATAGGAACTTGTTCATATTTAGAAAGATTGTTATCCAGAGGTTGAGCAAAAACAGAGACACATTTTGGCTAAGAACTATTTCACAATGGTTTTGAAGGACTGGAAGGAGGGTATTGATCTGATGGATATAGGTAAGGAGTCCCAGGCCTTAGAAACATGGTATAAATATAGATCATAACCTGCAGATTTGATAGGGATGTGAACAGAAAGGTTTCTCCTCACCAAGTCATACTGATGGAGTGCGAACATAGTTGTATAGAATGGTATTTATTTAGTGTTAGACAAGCAGATGGTTGCTGGCTAACATTGTAGGTGGGAAGAAGCTCTGTGTATGTTAGTTAATGGGTTAGTTCTAACCAATTTAGGCTTTCAATACTATACAGTAGTGGGTTTTGAAAGGGGCATTTGCTGCTAATTTAGCCACTTTGTTATAGCATTGCTCAAAGTTTGCTTTTGGTGTGGCATTATATTAGACAAGTACCTCGCACTTAGTTCTGCACAGCTATGGGTGTGTTGGCAGTGATTGACAGGGTAAATGCGGGTAGAAACGCACAATGACTGGTAGGCATGCCAATTCGCATGTCACTTCATTTTTTTTTTTTAGTGGAAACTGCTTAATATTCATGCACGAAACAAGCTCCAACCCCATCAAGCAGCCGTTGGTGATTAACAGGAAGTAATTATTACTGTCACTCCTTGTTTCTGCAGGGTGGGAGGGGGCAAGCACTGCTGCACCCTCTTGTGGGGGCGCTGCACACCCCACACCTGCCGCTTCTTTACACAGGTGGATGCTTGAAAGACAGGTGACTAGTTAAGCTCTGAACAAGTGCTGTTACCATTTCTTATAAAATATTCAGCTGTTAAAATGTAACACTCAATATACTGTAACACTCAATACAGTTTAGAGAAACTGCTGACAACCAAACAAAACGAAAAAATTAACTGCAGACCTGCTGGCAAAAAAAACAAGTAAACCAGAAGCCAAAAGTTTAGTGCTTTCATCCACTGTTTAATACGTGAACTTCCTCAGAAACATTTTCAAATGATTTCCAGTTCCTTAAATAACTTACTAAACAGGAAATGACATCATGACCATCAAACTGAAAAAATAACAAATGTGATTTTCTACAAAAATGAAGTATTGTCATAATGATAACAAATAAAAAAATATATATGTATATATACAAATGAATGTATACACACATATATACACATACATATGTATAAATGCAAAAATACAATCATAAAAATGCAGTGTAAATTTATGCTGTGTGAATAGCATAATAATCAACTTGAGCATATGAAATGCATATCCAAAGACCTCTCCCACGTAGACACAACAATCACATGCATACACACACCTGCACACACGCACACACACACATATGCACATATAGGCATGTACCCACACACACACACACACTCGCACACACACGCACACACACACACACATCGCACACAGACACACACACACACACACACACACACACACACACACACACACACACACACACACACACACACACAACCATAGAACCAAACAGTCACTATGAAAACATAAAATACACATGTGAAAAAATATATGTATAAATATCGTAAAAAATATATGACAATATAAAAATAATGATGATATATACACACAAGTACACACACCAAAATGTATGTAGTATAATATATATAAAATGTAATATATGTATAAAACAAAAAAATATGTATATATATGAATAATGTAAATCATATCATGTCTCTGAAGGGAATCAGAGTGATAGGAACATGTATGTGTACACACATGTACACCTCACACAAAACACACATGGATCACATGCATATGGTCTCAAACACCTATCTATATTTCAAAAAACATTTTAAATTAATATAATCATTGAGGCCAGGCAACCTATCAGCCCCCAACAAAAGTTGCCACAATGTCTCCTTGCATTCTAAAACATTGTTTAAATCTCCTCCAAATTCACTAGTGTTGATTTTTTCCAAAACTGAAAATTGAAAATGTCTGTCTTGTGGTGTAACCTCTGCCTGATTGCATGAATGAAAAGTGACATCTGTGTTAAAGTAAAAAGAAAAAAAAAAAAAAAACACAGAAACAAAAACCCACTCCTGTGTTCTTGTCGCGCCCACAAAACCCATTCATCAGTATTCACGTCTGCACTTTGGCCCACGAATGAATATTCAGCCAATTGCAGGACTTGTCAGCCTGGAGGCATGTTTAGGGTGGGATTTGCGACTGCGCATCCTGAAAGGTACTTCTCTAATATTTTACGTTTGGTGCTGCCTGGAAGTTAGTAAGAATGGGTGCTCCATAAACTAGTGAGGACAGGTGCTAAGTTGTGGTGAGTGTAGCTTTAATTGTGTCGGTGACAATGTTTCTGGATCTCTAAAGCATTCCAAGTTTTTGGTGAGTTTTCCTATACATTTTTGTATGCACATTTCAAATGTAAGATTATAGGTTCATAGGTAAGGTAAGTACTAGGATAGCTGCTCTTGTTGGCCATTTTATCTAGCTAATTTCCCTTTTTGTGTTCCCAGTAGGTTATAGATTGACCTTACCTATCCCAAGGTTGATAATTAAATATTACCCCAATGAGAATAACTGGGATCATACCATAGATAATTTGAGTGGACTCATGCATGGGATAAGGCATTTAAGAGCTGCATCTGCCCAGCTGCATCTGCCCATTTGTAGTGCATGGGGAAGTTCTGGGTTAAATTTTCTGTTTCCCATCCATATACCTTGGTCGCACTTGAAAATGGACAAGGACGGACTTTGTTTTATGTGGATGGGGAGTCTGTTCCACGTGAGTGGTATCCTCTGCGAAATTTACCTGTCCCTCCAAGCTGTTCTATCAATGTTGCAGAAGAGGTTTAAATGCCTAGGCAAAGAATTTCTGATGACATCTGACTTACTGATGTGCAGTAGATCCATTAGTAATAGGTCAGAGGATGTCTTCTATGCCAGACACAGGTCACATCTTTGGAGTCTGCAGGATACTGATGGATTTCAGTCAGTCCATATAGGACCTGTTGTTTAAGCCTTGTATCCTTTCAGTAAGGTATCTTTGTGTGAGCTCCAGTTGTTGCATGTGTCTGAACACATACATGACAAAGGGGACATTATGTGCAATGATTGGCCTAGTCAAGGCTGAGTAAAGGGGGTCAAAGACATCCCTAGATCTAGACACAATCCCTTTGTTTATAGTCTGTGCAATATAGAAGGACTTTCTTACAATAATAGACACTTGGTCAAAATTTAAGTCACTGTCCACATAAGTTCCCAAATCCTGAACAACTGGGTCAAGTCTTAGGGGAGCATTGTCAGTGTGGTATTTCCCAGGGGAACATGACTTCCCAAAAGATACAATAATAGATTTTTGGGTATTACGTTTTAGACCATGATTTTGACACCAGTTATTTCTTTGAGACAAGCCTCCCTGCAGGATGGCCTAGTCATTTGAGGATTCAGTGACCACTCCTGGCTTGCAGTCATCTATTAACTTAGTGGTCATCATCCACTTTCATCACTACTATTAGTACTGTTATCATTATTATTATTATTATTTATTATTACTTAAAATCATTCACTATCCTCCCTCATTATTTGCTATTAGAAGTGATTTCAGATGGGGGTATTATTAAATGAGAGGATTTTAAATGTTATTTTTCATGAGAGCTCTGGGGAAAACAGTAGTATTGGGGGAGTGACCATGGGTTGTGAGTTACAAAGTCATGTTTCAGTGTCTGTTACAGCTTCCTGAGTACTTTTTTGGAGATATGCCAAGTTATCTGATACGCGTATGAGTGTGAAGTCATCAGTGTATTGTAGTAGTGAAGCCTGTTGTGTGGATCAGTGGGGGTGCTAGTGTGTTAAAGAGAAGGAGACCAAGGATAGAGCCTTGTGGTACACTCGTGGTGCTAGTGTGTTAAAGAGAAGGAGACCAAGGATAGAGCCTTGTGGTACACTCGTGGTGCTAGTGTGTTAAAGAGAAGGAGACCAAGGATAGAGCCTTGTGGTACACTCGTGGTGCTAGTGTGTTTAAGAGAAGGAGACCAAGGATAGAGCCTTGTGGTACATTCGTGGTGCTAGTGTGTTAAAGAGAAGGAGACCAAGGATAGAGCCTTGTGGTACACTCGTGGTGCTAGTGTGTTAAAGAGAAGGAGACCAAGGATAGAGCCTTGTGGTACACTCGTGGTGCTAGTGTGTTAAAGAGAAGGAGACCAAGGATAGAGCCTTGTGGTACACTCGTGGTGCTAGTGTGTTAAAGAGAAGGAGACCAAGGATAGAGCCTTGTGGTACACTCGTGGTGCTAGTGTGTTAAAGAGAAGGAGACCAAGGATAGAGCCTTGTGGTACACTCGTGGTGCTAGTGTGTTAAAGAGAAGGAGACCAAGGATAGAGCCTTGTGGTACACTCATGGTGACCAGGAAGTATGGAGAGAGGGTGGAGTGCCATTTTTATTAAATGATATCTAATGGATAAATAGCTCTTGAACCATAGAAGGGTACTTTGTGGTAGATCTAATATGAACATTTGAAGCAAAACTTTGCTGTGGCAAATTGTGTTGAAGGCTTTAGACCAGTATAGAAATAAGGGGGATACTAGTTTGTCGTTATCTGTTTCTTTATTAACAGCACCTATGAGGGTTAGAGGTTCAGTGTTAGTTATATGGGAGGTGTGGAAGCCATGTTTTGCCAGTATTTCGGAGATGGTGGGTTTAGCATGATGATTAAATTTTTTTCACCTCATAAACACAGAGTACACAGTTTGATTCTGACTTCAGGGCAATTAGCCTACTATTCGCACATGAACTTAAGGTCACTTTAGGTCTAAGGTTAGTGATGTCTGTTGAATTTCCTAGTTTGTATAGATAGAAAATATGCGATTGCTTCCAAAGAAAGGGAATATGGAATTCCTAGAATAACCTATTTATAAGGAGTGAGACAAGACGAGCAATGCTATTGGGTGTTATTTTAAGGTACTCACTTGGAAAGTCATCAGCTGAAGCTGAGCATGGTTTGAGTTGTTTTATATCAAATAAGAGCAATGGTATGAAGATGAAAGAAGACGTAATGTTATATGGCTATTGGGCAGGGCTGGGATTAGATGTGTGAATCCTTTGTTAAGAACACTATGCTATCTGTGAAATAAGAGATTAATTCTATTGCAGGTTTGATTGATAAGATTTTGGGAGCGGGATTAGGGTTGAATTTTTGACCATGTTACAAGAGTTCTTTAACAGATGACTGGAATATTTTTAGGGATGTGTTACCTATTGCTCAGTGTTGTTCTAGTGTTGTGTTTTGCCTTCATTTGTTTGCTTTTTCCTACAGATGTGGAGCATTTGGAAGTTTGAGATAGTGTGATGTTTTGTATTTCTACCTTTCATTACACTCTTTTACTTTCCTGTATTAGCATTCTACTTCTTTTGGATAGCCAGATTGCATTATTTGTTTTTACTGTCTTCCTTCCGGGAGTTGTAAGGCTATTTAGAAAGTTGCATTGAATTCATTTAAATTATCTTGTAAGGGTAGGATTTTTTGGATATTCTAGTTAAAAGATAATGGGGTAGTAATGCATATGTCTGGGTTAAACTTGTACAGGTTGCATGATGTTTTATAAACATTTATTTATTTAACATTTGTTGACAGGGAAAGTCCGACTAGGTTCCACAGATCCTGATTTCAGCGGAGGCCCGGGGAGAAATGCTCCAGAAGCATGTCTTTAGAATGTGGGAGGAAACCCACATGAAAGCAGGGAGAACATGCAAACTCCACACAGAAAGCACCCCAGCCAAGAATCGAACCAGAGAACCTCTTGCTGTGAGGCGACAGCATTAACCGCTGCACCACTGCGCCGACCAACATGCAATTTAAATGGATGTGTTAGACGTATGGTGTAATTTCTCAAAATCTTTTGGGTTTCTAATACTGTTATGGGAATAGACCCATGCCTAAGTCAGGGTTTGGTTAAAGTTCATGAAATTAGTATTGCTTCAGTCTTTGTTATCCAAAAGTGTTCTTCGTAGCACCCACAACGGGCCCAAAATTGAGTCCTGCAGTTCATACAGAGTTACATTTATGGGTAGCATATCTGAAAATGACTGCAGTTTTTTTTTTCTTTTTTATGCGCCCCATTGGTGCTACTACTGCTATTGGAACTGACTGGGCAATTTTCTCCAGATTGCTCTCATTTCTGCCTCCAAATCTTGATGTTTTATGACTTTGTATCTTGCTTTATGTAAAGCACTGTAGTGGCAATGTGTAGCAGTTTCAATGATCAATACTACTTTTGTGTATTTTTCATGAACTTCTATATCTGGTGTTCTTGCACCTACTGTTTTTGACTGTTGGTAATGGGTGATCCAATCTGATGTACACTTCATCATTCTCTGTAATACTTTGTGGTTCATGCTCCCAATGCATCTCTGCTACTTCTGTATTGTGGTGTTTCAACAATCCTCAGTGGAATAATTGTGCCACTCTATTGTCTATTGGTATATAGGCCCTCTGCCATAAGTGTATCGCACCCAGCAACAAGGTATGAGACTCATTGCAATTCTTTTTTTTGCAGAGCCTACATTTGTCTGCCTCTCCCACATGTTCATGGACTTTGTAAACTAATGTGTATGTAGTCCACTGTCCTGGGCTGCTATTATTGACCTTTCATCCTTTGGTTTCAAATTGTGTCCCCTTATCCATTCCTGTGTCAAATCCTTATCAACGTGAGGTTGTTCCATGAGATCTCTATACTTACTATATTTACAGCTTTTCCACATTTTTTTCTTCTAATCTCATCCTTCCTACATTCCTGCTTTTGCTTTTTTGCACATTCACAGTTACTGTACGTTTTTTGTCAATTTCTGGTTTGATATCCATTCCTGCTTGCCAGTTTAATAAGTCTGCTAAACTGAGAAGAGTGGTGATCTTAGACTTTGTCTCCTCATGCTTTAAAACTTTCAAGACTGTTTGGATCTGATGAGGTCAACAGACATGTATGCAGTCCCACAGCCGCAGATCTGTACATATTAGCAGTTTCAAGGAGGCCTATACCTCCAAGCCAATAGCCTAGTATCATCCTATGAACCTATAATCTTCTGGTTCGGTTTATTAAAAGTTCAGTTTTGTCATCTGGAGAATCCACAATTCAGGTAAGTGTAAATTCAGTCTACTGAAGTAGGCCCAGACATATATAGATATGCATATAGTTCCTCTGCATTTAACAGAACTTACATTTGTTCAACAGACATAGAGGTGGGAATGAATGTTGATGTTACAGATGGCTGTATGGTGGATATGTCGATGCTATGGAATGTTGATACAAGTAAGTGAAGTTTAGGGGATTGAGAGAGAGAGAGTGTGTGTGTGTGTGTGTGTGTGTGTGTGTGTGTGTGTGTGTGTGTGTGTGTGTGTGTGTGTGTGTGTGTGTGTGTGTGTGTGTGTTAGAGTTAAGGTCGGGGATGAGCGAAGGATGGGTGTTGTGTCTTTGTGTGCAAGTTTGTGCATTTTAAGGTAAGGGTTAGGTTAGAGGATAGCTGTAGTGTTGTTTGTGTGCATTTATAAATGTTTGAATGTCTGAATCTCTCTTGTGTAGTGCCACTTAAGGTATAGGGTTGGGGGACAGGGCAGCATTAGGTTAGACATGCATCCTTTAGTAATGGGTGCTAACCCTAATACTGCTGCTTCCCCCAAGCCTAACCACACAAATTAACATAATTAAAACCTTCCTGTAACACTACCACTATTCAGACAAATGTGACGCTAATCTTAGTGGGGTTAGTTTTAATACAGTGACAAGAAATAGTTTTCCTCTCTCGATATTATTGTTTTCATTTTTTTATCACTATTGTGTATGATTAAACTTATTTTGTCAGTGTTTTACATTCAACGTTAGGGTGGTCATACATAAAAGATCCATGTGTCTACATATATATACTGTAGATGTACGTGTGTATGTGTGTTTATATTTATATATATATATATATATATATATATATATATATATATATATATATATATATATATATATATATATATATATATATATATAATTGGTGTGTTTGTGTGTGTATGTATATGTGTGCGTGATATATGCATATATATATATATATATATATATATATATATATATATATATATATATATATATACAGAGAGAGATAGATTTGATATAGATATATCCATATCTGTATGACTGTGTGTGTGTGTGTGTGTGTGTGTGTGTGTGTGTGTGTGTGTGTGTGTGTGTGTGTGTGTGTGTGTGTGTGTGTGTGTGTGTGTGTGTGTTGTGTGTGTGTGTGTCAGTAATGAATTGTCTAAAGCACAACTACCGGTGTTAGCTGAGTTATCAATGTCCAGGTGAGGCAAATTTCTAGTCTTCTGGAACGTGTAACTACTTATGTTCACAATTATTTCCAAGCTCCATTATGATCAACAATTTCAAAACACAACTTTTGGAAATGCTGGTCTTCTGGCAAAATACTAACAATACATAATGTATTTCTTACCCTCAGTAGTACAGTCTATCGTCTTTATGTCTCTTTTCTGGCCTATCAGTTTTTGTGGACCACTATTTCCTTCTGCAATGGGGGGTGGCATCCTCCCCTGATCCTGGTCTAACCCAATTGTTGGAATGTTTCTGTGTCTTGAAGATTTTACCCTGTCAGTTTTTCCAGTCCTGGAACCAGTGAGCATATGAGGATCAGGCACTATTTTTATCCTGGGTCTTGTGTACCCCGGTGGCTTTTTTTATTGCTTTAACCTACTTCCGTCCATGACATATGCTATATAAAATACGTTGTATACAGCAGTGTCATACCCAGTAAAGTATAGCTTATTTAAAGAAAAGATCACTTCTAACCAGTATCCTACCTTTTCCTATATTCCACTATAGCTGATATTGGTTATTATATGTATTTCTGGATTCCAATATGTTCTTGTTACACAATTTTGTACGGAAAGTAATTTTATGCATTTTCAACTCACTAGAAGAAATCCTTATTGGGGTTTAACAGTCTAATGGCCCTAGAACCTTTTTAAGCATAGCCATTCATGCCCGTTTTCTTAATTGCAATGCCCAAGGACTAGAAAGACTTTGTTGTATGCCTGTGCCTTAGAGCATCTATAAGCTGCTGCTGTCCATAAAGGCCACAGGTGACGAGCAGCAGTGAATTTATGATTTCCCATCCATTGCTCCAAATGTTATTTGAATAGACTTGAAGAAGAGCTCTGTTTCACATAAATGGGGAGACTTTTCCAGAAAAATGTTAATCTCTCAAATAAGTATCTGTTCCTCCCAACAGATTTGACTTATGTCACAGACAAGGTGTAGATTCTTAGATTAGGTAATTCTTGTGCTGTTTGTCTTGTGAATGTGTAGCAAATCCATCAGGGCTAGATCTGAGAAGGGCTTGTAGGCTAGGTATAGATTGCACCTCAGTAGTCTGTAGGAGACTGAGTAGAGGGACAAGTGTTTTGGGTTTTCCTCATAGGACATGTTATTTACACCCTGCATTCTTTTAATGAGTAATCCCTGTGGCCACTACAGTTGTTGCAAATGCCTGGTCAGGTGCATGCTGAAGAGTGCAGTGTACTCGATTACTGGTCTAATGAGGGCTAAGGATTGTGGGATTGGGATCTCCTTACATCTGGATGCCATGCCTTAACTTATAACTTGCCCCACACAGAAGGATTTTCTCACCACCATGGACACATGGTGATCAAAGTTCAGATTACTGTCAACCTGAGTTCTCAACTTCCTTACCACTGGGTTTACTCTTAGTAGAGTATTGTTGATGTAATTTGCAGAGGTGGTCATATTCTCAAAGGGTATAAATGTGCATTTTTTTGGCATTGAGCATTAGGATATGTTTTTGGCACCAGTTAGTTGGCTCTCACAACTTCCTCAAGGATATCTACATCTTTGGAGGAATAAGACATTGCACCCAACTTACAGTCATCTGCAGATTTGCTCACCCAAAGACCCACTATATTTGCTATGACTTCAGTGAAGTATATTCTAAACAGGAGAGGTGCAAGTGCTGGGTCTGGTGGAACACCACTCTAGTGACAGGCCTATTGGTGGGGGTGGATTCCACCACCCTAACTTCATGTGTCCTATCCATGAGCCATTTGACTATTCATCGGGTTATGCAGGGATTTATGTCTAAATTTTTGAGTTTGTCTGTAATACCTAAGTGAGGTAATGTGTTGAATGCCTTTACCAGGTTGAGGTAGGCAACACCATGGCTCGTGGTCTTCTCAAGGTAGTGCACTGGGTTTACTAGGTGTGATCTACCCTTGACAAACACAAACTAGAATGGGTCCAGTGTTTGAAGATTTCTTATGTATTTATTAGAACCTTTATAACTTTTTCCATGGCCTTTTATATAATACTGGTCCAGCTTATGGATCTGTAGTTTCCTGGGTCTGTTGATGGTCCACCTTTGTATAGAGGGATGACCGGTCCTGCATTTCCTAGAGACAAAGCCTGGCTGGAGGCTGTGGCTGAACAGACATTCTAGTGGGCCTAAGGGGTCAATTTTCAAACTAAAATGGAGGCATCCCTGGATGTTATCAAGGCTCATTGCTGTAGTGTGTTTAGCTCTGGAGAGTGGAGTGAGCACCTGTGCTTTAGTAACAGTGGGGGGCTAAGTGGTAGAGGGTATTTCCTAGGGAGTAACTAGTCATCTTCGAGTCATATGGACTCTGTCTTCTGCTTGTACCTTATTACTGTCGTGTAACACTTTTGAGTAAAGTCACTTGGACTTTGCTAACTGCTCTAGCTAATTAAATGTTTCTGGCAAGGCTTTTCCCTCTGCACTATAAGGTTAAGAGGTATGCCTTCAGTTAGAACTGAAATGTCATTAAATCACAAGAAATCAATGGCTTTTATTGCATGTATATTTCTGTACGCTAGACAGACCTTTTTGTTTCTAATTAGGACTAGCCAGTACAACTTTATACATACATAAACAAGTAAACAGACACACATATTCCATGTGAAATTTTAGTGTCATTTATTTCACAAAATAAACAAGCAAACAGACACACAGGTTCCACGTGAAGTAATGTTTTTATTTAATTGACTGTTTAACTATCATATCTAGGCATAGATAGATAAAATTTAACAAGTTTACAGTCAAACAGTGTAAATTTCAAATAAAAACAAGTGTGATATTTTGTTGCAAAGAGAGAATTTGCCTATGAATCACAACAATGCAAGACATCTGTAATACACATTCATTAGTTTAAAGAACACCATTGTGCATAAAACTAAAATAAATAAAAATGGAGATCCATCCATACTTAACATAGCCACTCTGTTAAGCAGCTTATTTATATTTATACATTTTAGATATGTACAAACATACAAATATTTCAGATATGAGCAATAATGCCATTCTTACATGAAAACTGGTAGTTATAGTTTGACCTCGTTTCCATTTCTTCAACTTGTTTTAAACAGCCTCGAACAGTAGCATGGTGTGTGCCTTCATTGTTTTACTGCTATGTGCCATACAACTGCACAACCTTGCATCTTTCTATTGTCTCTAAACTGTTGTAGTTCCCTTGTGTAAGCCGCCTAATTACCTGTGCTGAGAGTGTTTATTAGCTGTTATTCTCATATGCCCACTGATAATTTGATGCAATTTGTATCCACACTGGTACTGGTGCTGTTTCCGGTGCTACTCTCTTGAATTGAGCCCACTGTGAAAGCAGCATAGTGTAAAATGTCTAATTATTCTTCACCTCACCCTTTTTGCTGATTGCTGCCTGCCTGAACTAGACATATGTTGTCCAGTCCGAGTTGGGAGTACCTTGTTTACCTTCTGTTTGTATATCCAGGAAGACCTCCAGCTCTGTAATGGCAAATTAATGTCTACATGTAATTACTCTGGGCCACCTGCTGCTGAGCTTGCTTCATCCTAAGTACAGCCCCCATGAAATTCTTAGGGATATGGTAACAGTTATCCTGAAAAAAATGCAGTGCAGTCTGAGAGTGTGCCAACACTCAAGTAAGATTATCATCTCTAAAAATTAGATGGCTGAAAGCAAAAATACTCTTGTTACTTGATAGGTTCAAGGGTAGTTACTAGGCTATTGACCCAAAGGTCTTTAGAAGCCTAGCCGGTTGTACCCAGTATAATATTGGAGAAACCCAATATAAAGGATCTAGACTAAACTCAAGATCTTAGTTAGCAATGACTGCCCATATCTAGGAGGGTTCATAGGTATGTACTAGGCTAATGGCCCTGGAGCCTTTACAAACCTAGCCCATAGAATTACCCTGGCATCATGCCACCCAACCTTAGCTCCCAGCACCCCTGTCGAGTAGAGTCACTGGAGTGATCCCCCCATGGTGAATTTTCTATTTCCCATCCATTCATCAAGATTTCTCTTGAAGAGGGCCAATGAGGTGCACTGTTTGACATGTATGGGAAGTCTATTCCATAGCATGGGTAGTGTCTAGGTTATGAACTTGTCCCTCCAGCATGTTCTGTTGATTGTGGTAATGAGGTTGAGGTCTCTGGACCATGTGGTGTGGAGGGATTGAGATTTCTTCAGATGTAGCATTTCCAACAGGGCTGGGACAGACATGGCTTTGTAAGTCAAACAGAGATCACCTCTAAGTAGGTGATATGAGACAGAGAATAGTTGGAGTTTTTTGAGTCCGTCCATGTAGGACAAGTGTTTAAGGCCTAGGGTCCTCTTTGTGAGGTACTTTTGTGTCCTCTCCAGCTGTTGCAGGTGTCTAGTGAGGTACATGGCAAATGGGGCATTGTACTCGATGATTGGCCTAATGAGGGAAGAGTAGATGGAGACAATGACCTCTTTCTTCCCGGATACAAAACCCTTAGTAATGAGATGTGCCACATACAAGGACTTTCTGACCACAGTGGCAATGTGGGGGTTGGAAGAGAGGTTGCTGTCAACCTGTGTTCCCAGATGTCTTATAATGCCTTCTGTGTTCAGTGGACTACCATCGATGTGGTAATTTATGGGAAGTAGGTTTTTCCCAAAGGGGATGACGACACATTTTTTGCCTTGAGCTTAATGCCATGGTTCTGACACCAGTCGGTCTCAGTGAGGCCTTTCTGTAGGATGTTAACATCACTTAGGGAGTTAATAATAGCTCCTAACTTACAATCATCTGCAGACTTTGTCAGCCAGAGACTCTTTGTGTTGGCCTGGACTTCAGAAAAGTAGATACCAAACAGGAGAGGACCGAGGACCGAACCTGTGGGACTCCACTCCAGTCCTTTTCAACTCCACTTATTTCCTCTTCTTCTTGGGGTGCTAGAGCCCTAAGCAATTCCTAGAACTGTTATGATTTCTCTCCAGTCATCTTCTAGGTCTTTAGCCTGGTCTCTGTTGACCTTGGAAGCCCTCCTTGACCACTGCTTGCAACTGATTGTGGCAACCAGTGTTTTTTTACTGTGGGCTTCCTGTGTCACTGGGGATGCATGCACAGTCACTGATTGTACTCCATTGTCTTTTCCATAGTAGAAGGAAGTCCTATATTATCAAGCCATTTGCCAGGCAAATGTCTAGAGTGGCCTGTCCATTTGTATTCCCACTGCCCCACCCATGTGGACCCAGGCAGTCCTCCTATCCTATTCTGTCTATCCTGATATGTGCATTCAAGTCAGCCATTATCCACATCAATTCTTGCTGTCCTACTTTATAAAGCATGTCATTGCAATGAATGTTTCCTCTCATGCCAGCATCTGTTTCTCAGCTTTCCTCTTGGGTGGCTGTTATTTGTGGTTCCCCTGATTTCCGCTGAAATAATTTGTTCACATCTGTTCCAAGTGTGTTACAAGTCTATAAATAGGGCTCTTACAAGTGTATACATAGGTTTATTATCATTTTCTGCAGATGTCAGTCTGCACTGCAAAATTCAGTTTCTTGTATTTATTACATTAACTAAAACGTTGACTAATTATATAAAAAATAATTACATAATTTTCAGTTTGTGGTAAGAGAAGGCTGAGTCAATTGGTTTTGCATGTTAATTATTCTATAATTGCTAGAGTCATCCTTGGCTTTCTGTAAGTGTTTTTGATCTTGGACATATTGGATTAAACAATGGGTGCCAGCAGAGGTGAAAATGGTCATATCCAACTTGATGAGGTGCTAAGTGCATTGGTTTCTGGCTTGGTATTGACTTTCATTTCATTGAATGAGACATTTAAATGCTGAGCTGTTAAAAATGTCTTATGCATTTCAATGTATGTATTTATCTGAATGTGTTAACCAGTGTAATCTATTCATGCATTCATTACAAAGTAGTAAAGTCAGATATTGTCTAGGTGCATCATGTGGACAAACAAGGCTTGGCTTAATTTTTTGGGAGGTGGGTATGCTGTTTTTTGAAATATGTGTGTCGCTTTCTACAGAATTCTGCTTAGTTGTGGAACTCACAGTCATAAGGGAAGGTTGGACAAGAGGTTAGTGCAGCATTTCTTATTCAATTAATACTGTTTTTTTAAGAATTTTACTATTTCTGGTTGGTGACAGTGGGATTATAAATGATTGTCCCTATTTGCTATAGGTGACTTGAATTTTGGAGTTAGTTTTGCAGATAATGGTGATATTCTGCTGGTTAAGCTGTTCTTTAAAGTCTGTGTAAGCCATCTGGAGAAGCAATCAATATTGGAGGAGATGGCTGCTCAAAGAATTAATGGGAACGTGTTTAGACTACACACTTGTACATTACAGGTAAGTGAACAGTTCTATGTTTGGGAGATTCAGATTTAAAGTGTGTGTTATTGATGACATCTCATATTTGGTTTCATTACTGGAGAAATTTAAGTGGGTAGTATGTGCTATACTTCTTGTTTCCATGTTGCATGGTTTATATAGTGTAAAGCTTTGTGTTATAGGTTTAATTCTTTGCAGGTTGCTAGTTTTCCTACACTATGAGTGTGCAGTACTTTCACTGTGTGTTTGTGTTAATGGAGGAGTGTTATCTCCATTGCTGACTGGTTATTTTTTCACAGATTGCTTGGGAGACTGGTTTTCTCGGAGGTTTACCATGTTCTTTTTGCTTTGCTCTGCATGATTTTAGCCCTACTAAGAAGATGCATTCGTTTTTGAAGGAGTTAGTGTGGCTTATTAGTTATGTATTTTATACAATATTTATTGTCTTTTTATTTTGTGGACAGTGACAATAAGTTCAGGATTAGTTTTGTTTAGGGGTTGTGAAACCAGAGTTGTCACTTTACTTCCTGGTGCTGTATGTGAAAGTGATTATGACCATGTTTTATTGCTCAGATACTGGATAGGTTTTCCTGCTGTCTCAAAGGAAACAATGGTGCACTTCATACAAGAACACAGATGGCTTCAGTGAGGCATTCTGGTACATGCTTACAAGCCTAGTGAAGAATGCTACAGGTTAGTTGTATGTTTTTATGTGTGAGGTTATTTAAATTGTCTTTCATTATTTATGTAAAATCTTGAATTTGGAATACATGTTGTAGGAAGAAAGAAGTATGAATGATGATTCACTCTATTGTTGTGCCATATTTTGTGCATAACTAGTAGATTCATAGGTTTATACTAGATTAATGACTACCGGAGTCTTTACAACTCCAAAATCATGTATAACTTTTAATTACCCTAATTCATTTGTAGAACAACCAGATTTTGAACATGGATTTCCTAAAGATAATGTTTGACATTACAGACTGTAATCTTCAGTGATTTACCAGAAAATCAAAACATTTTATAAGAAGGGTAATGACATGAGGCAAAATCAGGGAGAGTTGAGCAGTATGAAGTAATTAATTGCCAGTAATATTGCTTTCATATTTTTTCAGTTTGATGATTTTTATTGTAGTATGGGTGGCCAGTTATTTCCACATATTTCATTATCTGGGTGTAATTTTTTTCTTGGTTTTCAGTTGGGTAGCTGTTGCAATCACACATTGTATATTGTATTGTATTGTTATATTATATTATATTAGTGGGGAGTAGGCAGGGGAAACATTTGTAAGGACAAGGTCAAACATGAAATTTGTTTACTGACGTCTGACTACCGGGGAAAGTCTAAATGGGTAGTTATCCGTTTTTATCTAGACAAAGTTAGGAAGTGAGTGAAAGGGGCGTGTCAGGAAGTATAAGGTATGATTAGGAAGTTGTTCATATTTAGGAATATCATTATCCTGAGGTTGGGCAAAAACTGAGACAGATTTTGGCTATGAAGTACTTCTAAATGGTTTTGAAGGACTGGAGGGAGGGTATTGATCTGATGGATATAGATAAGGAGTCTCAAGCCTTAGCAACATGGTATAAATATAGATCATGGCCCTCAGATTTGATAGGGCTGTGGACAGAAAGGGTTTTCCTCACTGAGTCATAGTGATGGAGTACGAACGTAGTTGTGTACAATGGTATTTAGTGTTGGACAAGCAGGTGATTGCTGGCTAATGTTGTAGGTGTGAAGAAGCTCTGTAACGTTAGTTGATGGGTTTAGTTCTAACCAATTTAGGCTTTCAGTGCTATACATTACTGGGTTCTGAAAGGGGGGGTTGCTTATAATTTAGCCACCTTATTATAGCATTGCTCAAATTTTGCTTTTTATGCTGACTGGAAGTTAGTAAGAATGGGTGCTCCATAAACTAGTGAGGGGAGGTGTTAATTAGTGGAGAGTGTAGCTGTAGTTGTGTTGGTGAGAGAGTTTTTGGATCTCTAAAGCGTTACAAGTTTTTGGTGAGTTTTGTTTTGTGCATTTTTGTATGTGCATCTGAAATGTAAGATTATAGGTTCATAGGTAAGGTAAGTACTAGGCTACCTGCTCCTGCAAACCATTTTATCTAGCTAATTTCCCTTTTTGTGTTTGAAATAATCTATCCCATTTGGTTATAGATTGACCTTACATGTCCCATGATTGATAATTACATATTACCCTATTTGTGCTGTAATGGAGACCTGGTTTAAATCAGCAGAAAGCACCCCTGCACTACCAGGCTATAACTCATTCTACACCTTTCGGACCCAGAACATGTACCAAAGCTCCAAATGTGTTGGTGTCTCCATATTCATAAAGGATATGCAGACATCCAGACTAGTAGCCCAGCATAACGCATCTGAGATACTTCAGGTACAACTAATATTGGGTAAAACGGCGATTCAGGTTGTAGCCTGCTATAGGTCCCCAACTATGTGCCAAGACTCTCACTCCATGTTCCTAAGCACCCTGGAAATTATTAGAGTCCAACCCAATGCTCTCATACTAGGTGACTTCACCTTCCCCTCCATCAACTGGGAAAATTACTCCTGCACCAATACACTGGCCCAATGCTCCCTCAAATTTATCATTTCCAATGCCCTGGACCAGCTCAGTCTTACCCCCACTAGAGGAAGCAACATCCTTGACCTGGTTATTACTAACATGGGACACCATTGCTCTACACCAATACTCAATTCCCTCCCTGGTTAGATCTGAACACAAACTAATCACCATGGAAATCAACATCTCACCCTCACACCCCCCCCCCCCCCCGCAAAGGTAACCACCATTAAAAACTTCTCTAAAGCTAACTTTGGGCTCCTAAAAACAGAGGTGGCTAACTTCACGGCACCCATGCAAATGCAGAATAGTGGCATGATCGCCGAATCATACACCAGTGCACTGTACGAACATGTACACAATGCATGGATCTCACCATACCCAATAAAACCAAGATCCTCTCCTCCAAAAAAAAAAGGAAGCCAATCTGGTGGTCCCCTGCCATAAACAAACTCTACAACAAAAGGAGGAAACTGATGCAGAATAGAGTGAAGTCCCAAGACTGGAAAAACTCCTTTCTCAGCCTCAGCAAAAAGTTGAGATCCCTCATCAAATCCTCTAAAGCTAGCTATGAAAACAGACATGCAGCAGATAGTAAAGGCAACCACAAGGTCTACTATAGTTATGTAAAGAATCTCCATGGCAATACCCAGCTTTGCTCTGAGCTACTGCACAATGGTACCTCCTATACCGAGCCAACAGATATTGCCAATATACTGGCCGGCAGATTCAGTGCCAACTTTACCCCCACCAAAGGACCAATAATACCGGTAGATTGCCAGGTACCCAGTATTACTGCTGCATGGGTTAACACAGCACTGTCCAAGGCCAAGAATACAGCTTCTATGGGACCTGACAATATCCCTGGCTGTGTTCTACATGAACTACAGTGTGAACTGGCGCCTCACCTGTGTGCCCTGTTCACTCATAGCCTCACCTCAGGCTTTGTCCCCACTAAATGGCACACTACTACAGTTATCTCTCTCCACAAAGGAGAAGCGACTTCAGACCCTGGGAACCATCACCCCATTAGCCTGATGAGTCTGATATGCAAAGCTATAGAACTCATCATCATGGACCTAATAAACAAGGATATAGGGAATCTCCAAACTCTGGATCCCACACAGTTTGGTTTTGGGAAGGGTAGATCATGCCTGCTCAACCTGGTAGACTTCTTTGAGTCAGTCACCAGAGCTGTGGATGAAGGCAAGGTGGTTCATGCAGCCTACTTTGATCTGGCAAAGGCCTTTGATACCATTCCCCACTTAGGAATCACAGAAAAACTCACTAAGCTTGGCATTAACCCCTATATCACTAGATAGGTTGTAAACTGGCTCACAGATAGAACCCACAGTGTGAAAGTAGCTGACTCCAAGGCCGACTGCTGACCAGTCACGAGTGGAGTCCCATAGGGTTCGGTCCTGGGTCCTCTCATGTTTGGTATCTAATTCTCTGAAGTCCAGGTCAACACAAGGGGACTCTGGCTGGCAAAGTTCTCAGACAATTGCAAGTTGGGAGCTATTATTAACTCCCTAAGTGATGTTGACATCCTATAGAAAGGCATCACTAAGACCAAAGACTGGTGTTAGAACCATGGCTTTAAGCTCAATGCCAAAAAAGGTGTCATCATCCCCTTTGGGAAAAACCCAGTTCCCATGAATTACCACATTGATGTTAGTCCACTGAACACAGAAGGTGTTATAAGATCTGGGAACACAGGTTGACAGCAACCTCTCTTTTGACCACCACATTGCCACTGTGGTCAGAAAGTCCTTCTATGTGGCACATCTCATTACTAAGGGTTTTGCATCCAGGAAGAAAGAGGTCATTGTCTCCCTCTACTCTACCCTCATTAGGCCAGTCATCAAGTACAATGCCCCATTTATCATGTATCTCACTAGACACCTGCAACAACTGGAGAGGCTGCAAAAGTACCTCACAAAGAGGATCCTAGGCCTTACACACTTGTCCTATATGGACAGCCTCAAGAAAACTCCAACTATTCTCTGTCTTATATCATCTACTTAAAGGAGATTTCTGCTTGACTTACAAAGCCATGTCTGACCCAGCTCTGACAGAAATGTTGCATCTAAAGAAATCCCAATCCCTCCACACGACATGGTCCAGAGACCTCAACCTCATTACGACAATCAACAGAACAAGATGGAGGGACAGGTTCATAACCTAGAGACTGCCTATGCTATGGAATAGACTTCCCATACATGTCAAATAGAGCACCTCACCGGCCTTCTTCAAGAGAAATTTTGATGAGTGGATGGGAAATAGAAAATTCACCCCGGGGATCACTCCAGTGGCTCTACTCGACAGAGGCACTGAGAACTAAGGTCGGGTGTCACGGTGCCATGGTAATCCTATGGGCTAGGCTTTTAAAGGCTCCAGGGCCATTAGCCTATATATTACACCCACACACACACACACACACACACACACACACACACACACACACACACATGTGTATATATATATATATATATATATATATATATATATATATATATATATATATATATATATATATATAGATATATGAGTCTACTTTAAAAACGTGAAACCCATTTACTTGAATCACTTACAATTGAGACGTGAAACCTTACATACATGAAACATCACATCCAACGAAAATGTTGACTGTCAAAGGAACCACTTGGCCACCAGGACAAAATATACAAATCAAAGCATGTCGAACCCATGAAAGTGGGGGGGGGGGTCTGTGCCTCCCACACCCTCCCAACTAAATATACCAACTGTGAGATCGCACTATAGTGGGGAAAAGGGCAAGTTCCTCATGATGGCCAAGTAGTTCCTTTCCTGGTTAACATTTACTTTGATGTGATGTTTTGTGTATGTAAGGTTTCAATGCTTTCATCTCGATCATCTCTTCTCCAACTGAACTACAGTCCCTTACCCAAAAAGTATTTAATACAGTTGAACAATGTTTTTTAAACCACTGCCTCCTCCTAAATCCTAAAAAAACTAAACGTTTACTTTTCACACCAACCCAAAAATCCACACCAATAAATTTCACACTCGTATCTAACAATGGCACTATGATATCTCCCGACTCAACCACTAAACTTTTAGGAATAACAATAGATAACAACCTTAGCTTTGATACTTATATAAACAGCACAATAAAAACAGTCAACAAGAAATTGGGGTCCCTCTATAAAATCAAACCCTTTCTTATACCAGTAGCCAGGACCGCCATAGCCAGAGCTCACCTAATCTCCACCCTACTCTATGCTTCACCTATATACACTAATCTTTCTAAAAACAACCTCAACAAACTGACAATCTCCTATAATAATATTGCTAGATTTGCCACTGGCTCTCCATTTAGAACTCATCACTGTCTTAATCTTAAGCAACTAGGATGGCTAGAGTTCCAAAACCAACTGCAATTTCACCAGCTTGTCATAACCCACAGGACCCTGTATCAACCCACCAATACTCCAATACTCTGTTGATTACCCCATATAACAATCTTAAACATTTATGCTCCTCAAACAAACTCCTTATCAACACCAGCAGATCTAACAACTTAGCAGGAGACTCTCTGTTCTCCAATACTGCTGGTAAGCACTGGAATCTTCTTCCCACTGAACTCATATCTCTGTCTTCATTAACACTTTTTAAACAGAATCTAAGAATATTTCTCAGCACTCATTGGTTATGCCCCTGTACTAACCCTGACTAACTTTCTCTCTATACACTAATTTCCATACTCTTCATCTTTATTGACCTATCCTTAATCAACCAAAGACCGTGTTATTGCAATTTAAAATATGTATATATGTATATAGTAAAATTTCTTGCACATTACCTTGTACTGTCTTGTGTTATGCTCACTAGGAGTATTGTGTTTTACTAACAACAGCTGTTATATACTTAGACTATTGTAACTTACTATACTGTATTTATGTATGTGTCTTGGAGCTTTTCTCCCCGGGCCTCTACTGAAAATGGACATGTATCCAGTTAGACTAGCCCGGTCAACAAATGTAAAATAAATAAATAAAATAAAATAAGTGATCTTAAGTGATTCAAGTAAGTGTTTTTTACATTTTTGAAATAGACACACACACACACACACACACACACACACACACACACACACACACCTACCCAGGAAGAAAGCTGTGGAAACACTATTTCTTGTGTGGGAAACATATTCAGTTGAATGACCACATCACCCACTTCAAGAACCTAAATGTTGTGACATATGGATTGGATGAAACTTATCCTAAATTCTCACCAAAAGATGGTCTGAAACATAGATGTACAGCATGTGGGTAAATGTGCTATTACCCTACCTTGAATTATGTAGTTGATACATTTGTGGTGTCTACATAAGAATATTGGACCCGTTCCATTTCTGTTAAGGCTCAAAGGCATGGAATCTGAAATATTTATACTTTTTTTTTTCTTTTACATATTCTAGTCAACTCAATATGTGCTAAGGGAAGTTTGACAAAATCAGTTTGCATGTGAATTTCTCTAAGCTTGCCAGTATCATCTTTGGCAATCTGTTAGGGGTTACTGGTGTTGAACCCAGAGAGTTAAACAATAGGTGACTGACAAGGTGTAAATGTCGGCATTTAACTTGATGAGGCACAAACTACACTGTTTTAGACTGATCCTGAAAGAATGTCTTTAAACTGAATGAAAAGCTTAAGTGACAGACTGTTTAAAGTTTATTCATTCATTCATTCAATACATTTATTTTAATGTGTTGATTTTATGCATTGTCTGAGTCAATCGTATACTGAGACAAAACTATCAGATTTTTTAAATAGTTGGGGAAGGGTGGCTGGTGGATAGGTTTATGTTGCAGGTGATGCATGCCTATAGACTTTACCTCACATGACAACTCACTGGTTACAGAGGATGGCTGGAGGAGAGCTTCATGCATTTTATATATATATATATATATATATATATATATATATATATATATATATATATATATATTTACTTATTTACACTTTTTTTTTTTTACTTTGTACACACTTTATAGCTGATGAGTGTAGATATTTGAACCATGATCAGTGGGCTATGTGAAAGGGACACTTTGGAGCTGATTTGTGAAAACAAGCTGTCTAAAAGAAAAGAACTGTTCGAGCAGTTTAGAACCTCTGCTTATACCATACAGCTGCTGGATGTTACAGGTAATGTACTTTTTATGTCAGGAGGACTCTTATTGAGGGTTGGCACAGGGGTTGAGGGTTGGCATAATGGTTAAGGTTTTTACCTCGTATACAAGAAAGAGAAGTTATGTACTCACCATAACATTCCATCTGAGTAGTTGTACTTCATTTGTCTTCAAGCTGTGGGTTTTTGGATCCACATCAGATCTAACACGGCTGCATTTTCCAGCTATGTATCCAAGCTCCAAGCTTCTCCCCTTACCCATAATTCCCCCTGTCTCCCTTCTCCCTTCAGATCAAATTTGCTGCCTAAAAGGTACAAGACACCCACCCAACAGCACCTTATCATAATCATGAGTCACTACCGAATCCCAGGCCTAGACTGAGCCAAGGAGCCAAGGACCTTACAATTTATATAAAGGTATTTGAAGACTGCACAAAGATAAGGTCAGGGGGAAGTAAGGGGGAAAGGTTGAAGACAAATGAAGTACAACTACTCAGACAGAATGTTATGGTGAGTACATAACTTCTTTATCTGAAGTAGTTTACTTCATTTGGCCTTCAACCTGTGGTACAGAGTCCCCAGATACTATAATATCCTGGGTGGCCCTCATGGAAGGATATTCTTGCCTTCATGCCTTTCACAGCATAGGCTCGAGCAATGCATTGGGAAATCCAGTGAGCAATAGTTACCTTGGAAACTGGCTTGCCTAGGAAGGGTTTAGTATAAGACACGAACAGCTGATCCAATTTATGAAAAGATTTTGTCCTGTGCAAGTAAAATCTCAATTGCCTATGAACATCAAGCAGATGCAGCTTGTATTCCCCTTTGTTTTGGAAGTGAGGAGAAAAAAAATGGTAAATTGATAGTCTGATTAATATTAGCTTCTGAGGCCTCCTTAGAAAGGAAAGATGAATTTGTGTGCAGCGACACTCTGTCTTTGTGAAAGATCATGTAAGGCATTTTGATAGCTAGAGCCTGAAGCTCTGACACTCATCTGGCAGAGGTAATGGCAACTAGAAAAGCCATTTTCCAGGTTAAAAATTGAAAATCAACTGAAGCTGCGCACTCAAAGGGTGCAGACACCAATGCCTGTAACATCCCACGGAGGTGTAGGGTCCTTAACCGGGGGTCTAAGAAGGAAGGAACCTTTTAAGAAAGGTCTTACAAAGTTTGGAAGAAGTCAAAGAAGACACATTCACCCCCAACATGAAAATTAGAAATAGCTGCCAGTTGTACATTAACTGTAGAGGAATTGGCACCCTGATGAAAAATACTCACCAGAAAATCTAAGACAGCACTAAAGGAATCCAAAGCCTGCTGAGTGGCCCATATGGAGAAACGTCTCCAATTACTATGATACACCATTCTGGTAGAGGATTTGTAAGGCACTACCAAACTGGACTTTACAGGGGATGATAATCCGGGAGTCCTAACAATCATGGGAACTGGACTAGCCAAGCCGTGACCTTCAGACTGCCCAGATTTGGGTGAGGGATCCCTGAGAGATGAGAAAGAAGATCCAGAACTGGATCCAACATCCATAGAGGAACTACCAGGCGAGACCACAGTAAGGGAAACCAAACCTGACGATGCCAGAATGGGGCAATGAGGATCACAGTGCTCCTCAGCATTCGAGCTTTCTGAGGAAACTTTGACATGAGGGGAAGCAGAGGATAAGCATAAAGGAGACCTGGAGGCCAAGCATGCACCAGTGCATCTCTGGGGGCTTCCCCATGCGGGAGTTCAGAGAGAAAAACTCGCTGCATTTCACGTTGGAAGGAGATGTGAAGAGATCGCAGCAAGGACGACCCCACCTTAGGAAATCTGTTCCAGTACTGAAGGATTCAGAGATCATTCATAAGGGATCAGAATAGAGCCGCTGAGCCTGTCCGCTAGAATGTAAGTGAGCATTTTTATGTTTGGGAGACTAATTTAAATCGTGGTATTGATAGCATTTCTTGTGTTTGGTTCCATTGCTGGAGAAATTTAAGTAGGCACTATGTATTTGATGTACTTCTTGTTTCCATGCCGTGGTTCATATAGTGTAAAGCTTTGTATTATAGGCTTCATTTTTTACAGGTTGCTAGTTTTCCTGCACTGTGAGTGTGCAGCAATTTCTGTCTGTGTGTGTTTGTGTTAATGGATGAGTGCTATTTACATTGCTAACTGGCTATTTTTCATTAATTCCTTGAGAGTCTGGTTTTATAGAAGGTTTACCATGTTCTTATTGCTTTGCTCTGCAGGATTTTAGCTCAACTGTGAATATGTGGTCATTGTCAAAGGTTTTATTGTAGCTTATTAGGTAGTTTTTTATATAATATTTATTGGGTTTTCCTTTTGTATACATTTTTATGTAGGAGATCATCTAAATTATCTTTCATTACTTATGTCAAATCTTGAATTTGGAGTATATGTTGTAGGGATAAATAAGTATGACTGATGAATATGACACTACAGAGCTTGGGAATTATCGCGCAATTAGCCTGACGAGTCTGATATGTAAGGCTATGGAGCGCATCATCCTGGACCTAATTAACAAGGATATAGGGAATTTTAAAACTTTAGATCCCACGCAATTTGGTTTTGTGAAAGGTAGATCATGCCTGCTCAACCTGGTTGACTTCTTTGAGTCAGTCACCAGAGCTGTAGATGAGGGCAAGGCAGTTCATACAGCCTACCTTGATCTGGCCAAGGCCTTTGATACCATTCCCCACTCAGGAATTACTGATAAACTCACCAAATTAAGCATCAACCCCTATATCACTAGGTGGGTTGCAAATTGGCTCACAGATAGAACCCACAGTGTGAAAGTACCGGACTCAAAGTCAGACTGCCGACCAGTCATGACTGGAGTCCCACTGGGATCTGTCCTGAGTCCTCTCCTGTTTGGCATCTACTTCTCAGAAGTCCATGCCAAATGTGTAGTCATCCCCTTGGGGAAAAACTCAGTTCCCACTAATTACCATATCGATGGGAGCCCACTGAACACTGAAGGTGTTATAAGAGATGTGGGGAACAGGTTGATAGCAACCTCTCCTCCGACTACCACATTGCCACTGTGGTCAGAAAGTCCTTCTGTGTGGCACATCTCATTCCCAAGGGTTTTGCATCCAGGAAGAAAGCGGTCATCTCTCTCTGCTTTTCCATCATTAGGCCAATCATCAAGTATAATGCTCCATTTGGCATGAACCTCACTAGACACATGCAACAGCTGGAAAGGCCACAAAAGTACCTCACAAGGAGGATCCTAGGCCTTAAAAACATGTCCTATATGGACAGACTCAAAAAACTCCAGCTATTTTCTGTCTCATATCGTCTACTAAGAGGCAATCTCTGCTTGACTTATAAAGCCATGTCTGACCCAGCTCTGTTAGAAATGTTACACTTAAAGAAATCCTAATCCCTCTACACCACATGTTCCAGAGACCTCAGCCTCATTACCACAATCAGCAGCACATGCTGGAGGGACAGGTTCAAAACCCAAAGACTGCCCATGCTCTGGAATAGACTTCCCATACATGTCAAGCAGAGCACCTCACTGGCCCTCTTCAAGAGAAATCTTGATGAGTGAATGGGAAATAGAAATTTCACCCCGGGGATCACTCCGGTGGCTTTAGGCACTGTGAACTAACGTCAGGTGGCACAATGCCAGGGCACTTCTATGGGCTAGGCTTGTAAAGGCTCAAGTGCTATTAGCCTAGTACACACCTATGTACCTATAATGTCTGACATCACAGACTGACTGTAATCTTAAGTGATTTACGTTTTATAAGGAGAAGGGTAATAATATGAGGTAAAGTCAGGGATAGTTGAGCAGTATGAAGTAGTTAATGACCAGTAATATTGCTTTCATATTTCTTCAGTCTGATGATTTTTGTTGTGGTGTGGGTGGCCAGCTATTGCCACAGATTTCCTCATCTAGGTGTAATATTTCCTTGGTTTTCATTTGGGTAGTTGTTGCAATCACAGGTTGTATATTATAATATATTATATCATATTGTATCATATCATATCATACTGTATTATATTATATTATATTATATTATATTATATTATATTATATTATATTATATTATATTATATTATATTTTAGTGGGGTGTCATCAGAAGCAACATTTGTAAGAACAAGGTCAAGCATGATATTTGTTTACTGAAGTCTAACTACCAGGAAAGTTTAACGAGGTAGGTGTCCATTTTTATTGGAGGCCTAGGGAGAAAATTTCTACAGTATTTCAAAACATTTTGAAAACGATTTTAATAGTCTGAAAAATAAAGCAAACCATCTACAGTTTAAATAATCATACCAAATTGGACATAATGTGACAAAATTAGTTAAAACAAATATGACTTATATAACAATAATTTAATTGTTAGAGAAATTTTAGACATTTTTTAGAAGTTAAAGGTAAACTAGTATAATACATACAGAAACTGCAATATGAAGTTGGAAAAAAATAAATGATTACATGTCTAGATAAAGTTAGGAAGTGAGTGAAAAGGGAGAGCAAGGAGGTGTAAGGTATGAGTAGGAATTTGTTCACATTTAGGAATATCATTATCCTGAGGTTGAGCAAATACTGAGACAGATTTTGGCTAAGAACTATTTCAGAATGGTTTTGAAGGACTGGAGGGGGATATTCATCTGATGGATATAGGTAAGGAGTCCCAGGCCTTAGTCACATGGTATAAATATAGATCATGCCCTGCAGATTTGGTAGGGTTGTAGATTGAAATGTTTTTCTTCACTGGATCACAGTGATGGAGTATGAACACAGTTGTATATAGAATGGTATTTAGCACTAGACAAGCAGATAATTGGTGGCTAATGTAGGTGGGAAGAAGCTATGTATATGTCAAGGTCTGAAGGTGAATGTGGACGTAGTGATACATGGTTATTGGGCAGGGTTAGGATTAGATGTGGGAATCCTTGGTCAGGAACACTATACAATCTGTGAAATAGATGAATTTTTTCGCAGGTTTGCATGATGAGTTTTTGGGAGAGGAAGTTAGTGCTGAATTTTTCTCTAGGATGCAAGATTCCTTTATTAGATGAATGGAATTTTTTAGAATTGTGTTAGCTATTGTTCAGACTGTTGTTCTAGTACTGTTTTTTGCTTTTATTTATTTTCTTTCTTGTTACAGATGTGGAGCATTCTGAAGTTTGAGATATTGTGATGTTTTGTATGTCTTCCATTCTTTCCACACTTTTATTTATCCTGTATTAGAATTTTACTCTTTTTGGATAACCAAATTTCATTATTCGTTTTTCCTCTCTTCCTTCTAGGAGTTGTAAGGCTATTTAGGAAAGTTGCACTGAATTCATTTAAAGCTTCATGTAAGGGTAGGGTTTTTTTTTGGATATTGCAGTTAAAAGATAATAGGATAGTTGCACAGGTCTGGGTTAAACTTAGACAGGTTGCATGTTGTTTTATAAACATGCCATTTAAGTGGATGTGTCAGGTGTATGGTTTAATTTCTCCAAATCTTTTGGGTTTCTAATACCGATATGGGAATGGATCCCGTTCCTAAGTCAAGGTATTGGTAAAGTTCATGAAATTAGTAATTGCTTCAATCTTTGTTATCCAAAGGTGCTCTTTGTAGCAGCCACACTAGGCCTGGAATTCATTCCAGCAATTCATATGAAGTTACATTTATGGGTAGCATATCTAAAAATAACTGTAGTTTTTTTTTTTATTCAATCCATTGCTCCTACTACTACTATTGGAACTGTCTGGGCATTTTCCACCACACTGCTCTCATTTCTGCCTGCATATCTTGATAGTTTATTACTTTGTGTCTTGCTGTATGTAAGACACTGTAATGGCAATGTGTAGCAATTTCAATGATCAATGCTACTTCTGTGTTTTTTAATGAACCACTATAACTGGTGTTCTCACATGTACGTTTCCCGACTGTTGGTAATGGCTGATCCTATCTGATGTGTTCTGTATAATACTTTGTGGCACATGCTCACAGTGCTTCTCAGTTACTTCTGTATTGTGGTGTTTGCACAATCCTCAGTGGAATAATCTTGTCACACTATTGTGTCTTTCCGTGTATAGGCCCTCTGCCATAAGCGCATCACACCCAACAACAAGGCATACAACTTTCTAATTTTTTTTTTTTTTTGCAGAACCTGCATTTGT